>NC_066316.1:34391181-34694126 GCF_022539315.1 Serinus canaria
TATGTTACCCTATAGATGAAACACAATCAGCTGGTGATTCCAAAACAGTGCACCTCAGGAGCAGAGCAGGAGAGGCAGCACTGCTGCTCCAATGAGCACTTCCTAACACCTGAGCACCAGCCCCTGCTGTGCTTCAGCCCCAGCACCTGCCAGGAACAGCTCGTGCCTCTTGAACTCCCCGTGCAAGAGCCCCAGGTTGTACCTTGAAGGTAGATAAAACCTGCATGCAGTTGTTGGAATGCCAAGCTCTTTCTTGCTCCAAGGTCAGGGCAAATAAAACTCAGGAGATGATGTTTCTGAAGCCTCACTCTGAAGTTATTTATCCTTATCTATTACAAACTCACGAGATGTGAGCTCTCTCAAACAAGTTGAGAAAGTGAGCTAAAATGGTGCCTGTTCAAGGCTATTTAAGTCCCAGTTATCCAATAAACAGTTGATTTATGCTTCTAACCCAATTACAAACATCCAAAACCCACAATGCAGACATCTTTCACCCAATTAGAGAAAACCACCCAGATTCATGAAGAAGAAGGAAGAAGGCGCAAAAAAGACAGCTAACACACACCCCAAATTCTCCATCTTGGCTCCCATGTATCATCATATACTAAAATCCCAAATCTAAGTCTTTTCACCCTGTGAGGTCACACAATACCATCAAAACCACACACTGTTTTTGTGCTATCACTCAATTTTTGAAGCCTTTTCCAAGGTCTCAGGTCAAACAAGGTATTTACTTGAGGGTTGGCACCCTTAAATTCAGAAAGCTCGAAGTTTTCAGCCATCAGAATTCCAACATGCAGTCACACATGTTTGCCAAAGAATGGGAGTGATTGGATGACAAGAGCACAGGCAGATGCCTGTGTCTATTGTAGCACTTCAGCCATCTTTCCCCTCGTCACCAGTGCCCACCCCACTCTCTCTTCCTGGACTTTTGTAGAGAAAGGCTGATTCCCCTTACAGTCCCTTCTCTAAGGATTTAATGGAGCTGAAATACTAATTTATTTTCTTTCCCATTCAAAACCTAGGACCTGTACAAAATCAGAATGTATTCTTTCAATTCACTGGGTTTATTTGAAGCTGACTGCTTTCCAGCAGCATTTCCTACAGAAAAAAACAGGTGTGCCATCACTCTATCAGCCTGCTCCTCCCTGCAAATTTGAAGCAATATTCCAGTCCCCACACCTGCAAGAGAGAAGTAGTTCCAGATGTAAGGATTATAAGAGATTTCAGGTAAAGCTTTCTCAGCCAATAATAACGCCAAGTGAGAATTACTAATAAACTTTCCTAGCCTCTTCTCTTAAAAGGACATTTTAAAAGGGCAATAGTGGTTATTTGTCTGTCTTCACCATGTGGCTGGGATCAACAGTCTTACAGAAGACAGATACCATCACCTCAGCAGTCTTCAAGATGCCATGGTGGTATGGTGGTACACAGACAGGCCATAGATATCTGCCTTCCTCCGGGAAGCATTGATGCAAGACATGTGTAAAGACAAAAAATTTATTTTGTTTTTTGTTAAACTTCCAAGCATTTCACATTTCTAAGCTGATCTCTATAACAAAATGGTATAGACACTGCAACTTCAAGTTGAAAGGTTGACCAAAAAGGTAATGGGTACCAGTAACTTCCACTGAAAAACCATATGGAGCTACAAAGGGCTTTTCCATGTGAATGAATGCAGCACTTCTACAAGTGGAATAGGTTCAATACAACATAAGACCTACAGAAGAGAAAACACTGGAGTTTTAAAACATCAATGCTCTTTGCAGGAACTCTGCTCCGAGATCGATTTAGGGAAAGGAAGGAAGCAGATGACTTCTTAGAGAAAAAATGGGAACAGACAACTCCAGTAGGGATTTCAGAGTAGCTTGCCTGAAAATTACAGTCTCTTTGATCCTTTAAATGAATGGCAAAATTCTTCAGCACTTCAAAAGAAGCAGTATCAGCTTTACAGGGCAGTTTGCTTGGTGTATAAATAAATGAGCTGCTTACTTGGGCAAGAGCACATGCTACCAAGCAAGGTCAGAAGAGGTGAGGACTTACATCCAAACTGCAGCTTGACATGGCCAAGGAGTTGGGCACTTCACCACATTGCCCACTTTTGCTCATAATCCTTTGAGCAGGTCAGCTGAGGCTGTATCTGCTGAGGGGAAACAGAGACCATCACTGTTCACAGACACACAAGAAGTGAGCTTTCAAAACGCTGTCAGTTCTCAGGTCACTTTACCAATGCAAACTGGTAAAATAAAGGATAAAATTTGAATGGCATTTTGCACCATTAGGGTGCCAAGGCTTTTCACAAAGGACGTTTTATTGGCCCAGGCAAACCCAAAAATCCCTGTCAGTCTCAAAGCTTGGCCACAGTTCAGGCAAGTGATCTGAGCCCTGATTGCACCTATGGGAAGTTTTAAGGTTCTTTTCTGATACTAGATCAGAGATATTTGCTTTCTCATAATGCTTTCAATTAAATGGTATCTCCTGAGAATGAGAATTGTAAAGCTCAAGGCTACTGGAAGTTTCCTTTAAAATGCTAAGAGAACTGATTCTCTAGCATCCTGACTGGAAAGAGTAGGTAGAGCTCTCCATATTGTGGCAGAACTACTACTGAATGTTCACTTCTCCTTGGAGCAAGAAAAAGTCAGACTAAAAGACATTTGTATAATTCCAAGTGATGGAGGCAAACCCAAAAAACAATAGCAACTTGTCATAGACAGAAGGTTGTGTCTTCATTCTCTATGGGGTTCCTTATTTCTCTACAGCAAAACACCCAGGGAAGTAATTCACAGAATGGCAGACAAGACGACTCTCTGCAGAAATGCTAGATTTTCTACCCTGTTTGGGATTTCTGGAAATGAAAACTGATGGCAGCAGGAGACTGAGAATGGATGAATATCAATACTGCAATCAGCTGTTAGTCAAGAACAAAAACCTTCTGACCTGTGTGAACAGCAGAAGGAAATCACCTTTCAGATGCTTCTTGATGCCATCCTCACGATGAGGTACACAGCTCAGGAGCCTGCATTGCCACTGCAGGAACAGCAAGTGGAGAGCTCTGACAGAACACACCTAATTCACAATTATTATCCTAAATCTTTAAATCTATAACATAATCTGTGTGCCACATGAAGTCATACAGATCTTGCCAATAGCTCAATTGTTCCCTCCTTACCTGCTAGAATCTCAGGGATGAGGAGGTATGCTTTGTTAGATAGATCCTTGATCCCACCTCTGGCCTGACATTTTCAATGATGGTAAATCTCAGCTGTGCCTTTCCTACCTCCCTCAGGACTTTCCACATGTTTTGTTTTTTGACTCTAAGCACGCTCATACCCATCACCAAAGAGTAGATTTCTGTCACTTTAGATTTGGATGTGCCCCAATTACCCCCATTACATTCAGCCAACACTGGAAGGAGTATGTCTTCCACACCATGGGAAAAGGGGTTCTGCAGTAAAGAGGAGCACAAGTCTTTCTTCTCTCAATACTATTCCTGGCACAGCCTCAGACCACTTTTATATCACCAGGCACTGGTGATACAAAAATCTTCATTCTAGTATTATACTGTCTCAGGATATATTCCATCAAATACCTGAAAATGACTTTTCAGACTCAAAAAGAACATGGCATCAAACAGCTGGGCAAAGACTCTCAGGGCACTTTCCATCATCTGTGCAAGGAAAAGAATTGACAAAAAAAAGCAATTTTTTTTTATTGCTCTGGAACAGCAATTGATGCATTGTAGACTAGCAGAAGCAGCCAGCAAAGCCTAACTGTCAGAGTGCTATTAACAGCTTTGAGAAAGTTCCATGCCTTCTCTGGTACTGGGCTCTCCATACTGAGTCATATGAGAATATTATTAGCAAGACAGTTGACATTTCTAGCATCCTTTTGTTGCTCATTGAGAAGCTAAGATTTGCCTTCAACTTACACTTTTCCTTTGCTACCACTGTCATGGTGAAGCTGAGCACCTCGTCTCAAGCCACCTGAAGGAGCCCAAGTCTGCTCCCCTGAAGTACAGGGCTTTCTCCCTCTCTCTTGCCTTCCTCACACCCCCTTTCATATCAGCCACCATGCAGACTGGTTCATCCCTGGCTTTATGCCCTGATAAAGAGAGTTTCCACTCTCTAGTGCTCCCTAGGCATAGGGTAGCTCTGGTTCTGTGAGCAGCTGAGACACCTCTGCAGAAGCACCATTAGGATGGCTCATGTTTGTAGTCATTATTGGGCTTAGAGGTGAGAGAGACTGTGGGGTGCTGGACAGGGAGATGTGTATCCCTGGCTGGAGGCAGCATGATTTATTGTCTGCCAGAGAGAGCAGGGCAGAGAGCTTGCTGGCTACAAATCCTATTTTGCCCTGCACTTTTTTGATTTTTAAAACTGTATTCTCTAGCAGAAAGGCTCAGTTTTCACAAAGTAAGGGCTTCGAAGAATAATTTAATTTCACAAGATCCTTTACATGGTAACAGCTATAAAGCCTCCCCAGCTTTCAAGTATCTTTTGCTTTTACCAGTCAGTGCTGGGCCAAGTCACTGATGACAGAACCAGCCAAGGACTGCTACAAGTGACTTACAGATGCATGGATATAAAAATTCATAAAAAAAAAAATTATTGTTTCAGAAGAGATGACAGCAAACTCACTGTAAGTAGCTGTACATATAATGAAAATAGTAATTAGTGGCTCCAGGCACTGAATGTCTTCAAAGAGGCCCTAAATTCCAGGGAAACAGAAGGTATATTGCAGATGGGCATCAACTGATCTATAGTTCAGATGGCCTTAGGAAGAGGCAACACAGGCCTAAAGCTGAAAAACCCCTCAGGTACTGGTAGAAAATGCATACTCACTGGCAAGCATAAAAGAGATTATTTACCTTAAAAAAAGAGGTTACTTACCTTACCCTCAGTATTTAACCCTCCACAGAACGAACTCCCATACCAACTGCTATATGAGAGAGTATTCAGAGCTCATCCCTAGGGCCAGCTTTTGTAGCTAAGCAAATTATCGCACTGTAACAAACATCATAAACCATCGCTTAAATTAATAATGAGTAAGTGTACACAAAGGCCTTCCTGTGCTTGTCATACCACCTTCACAAACCGATCGCGTGTGAATAGCTTATCTTTGGGCTGCATCTTGAGTTGCAACACTCGAACTGAGCGATGCTTCAGTGGTGACGGATTGCTGCCATCCTGTGGCAGGCACATGCATTTCAGACTGACACTTGCCTCAAAGAAAACAGTCCTTTAATGGTGTCGTTTTAGAAAGAACTAAACAGTATCATTCTTAAATGCCACAGAAGGAAAGCCAGTTGTCTGTAACCTGCAATATTCAGATCTTAGAAAGCCATGAGTCATTACAGCGATTCTACCACAAATTACTCTCTGAAGCAGAAAATAAGGACCAGGTGGGAATGGGCTCATGTCATCTTTTTACTTGGAGAGGTATTGCAGCATTCAGTAGTCTAACTCCAGAAAGGATGTTAATCCTAGCCTAATTCTAACCCTAATAATTTCAGACTGCTGGTTCCAGAATGGACACAAATAAAAGGATATCTTTGTTTCTGATGGCAACTGTACCATTGTCCTCAATTAGAAAAGCCATAGACAGCTTGAATAAGGTGAGCCCTCTGCTGAGATTGTATCCAAACACAATACAAATAGCACCGTTCTTAACACTGAGTCTAAGGGGTGTGTTTAGGGAGGTGTGTGGCATAAATGAACCAGTGAACCAGCAGCTGATTGTTACTTTCTGAGATTCTGTTTCTCACATCTTGTCCCAGTTCTTTGGTGGGAGAAAATTTTCTATAACATGGCTTTGGGACCCAGGCATCTGGGAACACATGAGAACTTGCACATTAACAACAGTAGGTCCAGTATTGTTTTAACTTGTTCATCAATGACCTGGATGAAGGGGCAGATGCCTCCTCAGCAAGTTCACTGATGACACAAAACTGGGAGAGGTGGCTGATACCCCAGGGTGCTGTGCAGCCCTTGAGAGGGACTTCAACAGACTGGAGAGGTGGACAGGGAGAAATTCAACCAAGGGAAGTGCAGGGTTCTGCACTGGGGGAGGAAGAACCCTCTGCATCTGTACAGGCTGGGGGCTGACCTGCTGGAAAGCAGCTCTGCAGACAGGGACCTGGGGTCCTGGTGAGCTACAAGCCATCCACGAGCCAGCAGTGAGCCCTTGTGGCCAAGGCCAATGGAATCCTGGGGTGCATTAGGAAGAGCAGTGCCAGCAGGTCAAGGGAGGTAATCCTGCCCCTGTGCCCAGCCCTGGTGAGGCACATCTGGAGTGCTGAGTTCAGTTCTGGCTCCTCAGGACAAGAGAGACATGGAGCCCCTGGAGTGGCTCCAGTGCAGGGTAACAAAGATGACTGAGGCACTGGAGCATCTCTCTAGTGAGGAAAGGCTGGGGGAGCTGGGCCTGTTCAGCCTCCAGAAGAGGCACTGAGAGGGGACCTCATCCATGTCTGTGAGCATCTGGAGGGAGGTGCCAGGAGGATGGAGCCAGGCTCTGCTCCATGGTGCCAAGCAATAGGACAGGAGGCAATGGGCAGAAACTGATGCACAGGAAGTTCCACCTGAACATGAAGAAGAACTTCTTTACTGGGCAGGTGACCACACACTGGAATAGATTGACCAGAGAGGTTGTGGAGTCTCTCCCTGACTGGAGACATTCCAGAACTGTCTGGACACAACCCTCTGTAATGTGCTCTAGCATAAGAGCAAGTAACCAAGTATTTATACACTGTACAGGAAAAAAAGGAGGAAAAAATGCAGCAACAAAATCCAGTAACTAGATCTCCTGGTTCACAGAGTTTCTTTATGAATTATTGTCAGGATTGAACAGTGATCAGCTAATCCAGTGAGCCATTGCTAATCAAGACATTCAAAGAAAACAACCAGAATTCCTGAGGTAGATCCCGGTCAAAAGAATGTTAGCAAGTGAACAAGACAGTTCATTTCACGGGGACAAACCACTTTAACACATTCCTTCTGGTTCCTCAGGTGTAAGAAAGTTTTAAGGAAGGTAAGAAGGTAACTAGCAATTCTCCATCTTTAGATGGCACCTATAAAACACTCCAACCACACTGCTACCTGCAAAATTGTAGACACCTTGAAAATAAATTGTATTGTCTTTGCATTACAACAGGTAGATTGCCTGTATCACAGAGTGTTTCTGTTCAGGGTTAAAATAAACACTGCTGGGCCCACAAGAAAAGCAGAACACTAAATTCACACAATGTGACTCAAGATCCATTCTGTTCTGAGATTTCATATTTTACTGTATGACAGTCTAAGTGGTTTTTGGAGTGCCTTTATATCCAGGGATAGCTTGGGGGATTCATGAGTTTTAAAAATCAGGATTAGTATCTGACTCCAACAGAATTTCCACCATTGCCCAAAAGAAAGCGACACTGCAGAATGACATGAGGAGTCAGTAGTTCTGGTTTGGATCCATCAGAACCAGCACTCCACTGGAAAGCTTTGCCAGTGAGACTGCTGCTGCCAGAGTGGGAGAAGCAGGCTTCCTGCTGCACAAGCTCTACACCATCTACAGCTTCACCAGCTGAAATCCAGACCATAAATTATCTCTGTGGAAATGAGGAGGCAGCTGCTGTGAAAGGTGCTCTGCAGATAGACACTAGATTATCAACTCTGTTGCCAAGCACGCAGGGTGCTATTTCTGGTCTGGCTACGGTTTCCAAGGACAAGCACACAAAAGGAATCCCAAGGTAATCCACTCTGGAAGCAACAATTATGTGAACAGCTACCATAATACTCCAAGTTAAAGGCTACAATTACCTGGCACAGTCAACAGCAGATGCTCTTTATCACCAATTCCCTACACCAGCTGAGAGTCCAGCTACATCATTATTTATCACCAGAAGGGAACTGATGTTGTTTTCAAGCTTCTTCACTTAACCAAAACCATATCATTTTAGGATTCTTGACTACCTCTGACACCTTGTCCAGACAGACCCGACTCAAAATTTTAACTCTATTCATGAAGTGAATAAACTTCAAACAAAATAGCTGAAACACAGTAAAAGGGTAAGATAAAAACAAGCAAACAAATTAAGAAAGTGATACAAATAAATTAAGTACCTTAAAATTTAATGACTTGAGGGCAACTTCACTTCCAGGACTCTTCATATCAAAAACTGAGTGGATTTTCACAAACTCTTTGCTATGGTATCTGTCAGCTGGTTTTGGGTGGCCATTTAGAAATGTCACATGCTAAAACTAAAAAGAAGAATGAAATCCATCTCCCTGAAAGAATGCAAGATTCAAGAATGTATTTTGGAAAAAAAGGATGCGTAGTATAAAATACAAAGTACATAGAACTCAACAGAAAAGCAGATTAGCATGGTTCTTTTTATTCAAATGTTTTGAGATCTGTTTATGTACATATATAGGTATACACATAATACTTGCCATATTTGGCAGTTGTTGTTCAATGCATACAAGGTAAACAGGTAATTTTCATAATGAAACCTTGTTTAGTCTGATGAGAGGCATGAAATTCCCAAGCAGATGCTTAGCTCACTAAAGCTGTTTCTGGTCTTTATTTCCAATTTCATTATTTTTAGTAGTTTGTGACTTTAAGTCATCCAAGATTTGTTATGAGTAACATTAACTCTGACAGAAGTTTTTTTGTTGTTTTCCTTTTTTTATAATTTTTTACTCTTCTCTTAATTGTTGTTGTTTCAATTTGTTCCATCTTGTTACTTCAAGCCTCATCAGGAGATTGAAGCACCTCTGAATAATCTCACACAGAGACATGGTGGGTTTCACACGTGCACTGTTTTTAAAATAAAGCAGGGTCATCCCCTTTGCCCATTTCCAGGCATCAACAGTCAACATCAAGAATTTCTACACAAAAAGCATGCCATAATGAATTTATAACACACCAGCTACAGAAATAAATGGCTGCTTTCTTTTTAGAGAAACCACAAATGAATTAAAATAAAGCAACAAAAAAACTTCTTCACATATGCCACACTTATGGAGAGGATCTATTTATTCCTGAGCAGGCTGGCAAGTATACATTGGTGGTCAAGTGGGAGAGAGGGAGGAGAAAAAGAATTTTAAGCTGATGAAGGCACAAAAGACAAAAATATTGAGGCCTTGAGGAAAAAAAAAAACCCGAAAAACATGATGAGAACTATCTTCAAACCATGTTGTTTTACTGATCAAAATAGTATTCGGTGAAGATGATACAGTTGAACATTAAAGATAATGCAAGCTACTCAGGATAGAATTTCTCTTTACCTAACAAAACCCCTGAAGAATTTAGATGGGAAAATACAGAAGAAAACACATGTAGTTATCTCTTTAGAACCTCATATTCCAACGCCTTCAGATATTCAGTATATACATCTGGATTAAGAATCAATAGGAATTCAACCTAGAAAAAAGTAGGTTTTTTGGGTTTTGTTTTTTAAATTAGTACTCCTTACATTTCAATCTCATCTTTTAGGCTGGCAAATTACTTGTGACAAGTATACAAAGTTGGGGTACATTTCTTTTACAGGATTTATAAAATACATTCTCATCTGTTTGAATGCAGGTACATCATCACAGAAGAGACAGTGCATCAATTTACAAGATATATTTGTAGCAAAATTCAGAGATACATAACAACAAGCATCTCAAGGTAATACTAACTTGGAAGCCATGTGCAAGTTTTTCAAACTGTACACGTATTTTTAAAAAGATACTGCCTTTTAAAATGTTTATATATTGAAGCCTTTTCATTAAGATAAAACATCTTTTAAAACCAGTAAAATTATAGCAGCAATATGGGAGAATATCTAAGCCACATGAACATTATCAATTAAAATAAAACCAAACATGAAATATTAGTCAGATGTTTGTGTTAATACCAAGAACAAGTAACACACAATTACTTATGTCAAACCAAGAAATCGGGATTTGTTAATCTATGAACAAATCTGTTGAATACAAAGCAGTGTTGATTGCTGACTTTCACAATCACCTTTCTGGAGTGTCCTGGAGAACTCACTTGAGTCTTAAATTCCAAGTCTGACTAAGATAATTTTTTCATCTTTGTTTAGGAATTAAGGATGCTTTTAAATATGGATTCCTTGAAATGAAGCTTATTTTATTTACACTGTTCAAAGTTTACCTTTCCTTCCAACAACAAAATGTGCAGGAGGTTTTACTACATGCTATACAATGAAAAAATAGACTTTAAAAAGTCAGAACAATGCAAGTAAAACTGTACAACGTTTGTTCCCTGCTCCAGTTCATTGCACTATTAAATTAAACTGGATGAGTTGTCATGCCCAGATGACTTACTATAGGATCAGAAAATCCACACACATGGAGGAGGTAAATGAATACTGCTTTAGGTATAGTACCAAATGAAAAAATACTATGAGTTATATCCAAGGAAAGCTTCTCATCACAGAAAGGAGCATGGCTAATTCTGAAAGGCAGCCCTCTTCATGTAGGACACAGAACTGCAAAAAAACCACAAATACACATTGATAAATATCAGTGAAGTTGATCTGCATAAAAATGTAATGCATATACTAAAATATTTAAATGTTGGATTCTACCCTATTAGTAGCACAGTCAAATCTAGTAATCAACTGAAACTGGCAATTAAGTTCTCAGCCTCTCTCAAAAGGTAATGAAGTGACACAACCCACTATCTTTAACTAGTATTATCCAGAAATGAGTTAACTAAAGGTCATGTCTTAAACAGTGCTTTTTAAAGTGTTATATCAGAAAAGAGAACATTAAATAACAGGTGATGCATGCAGTTATATTTTAAAAATATGCACTGACATTTTGAGATTCTAACTCTACTTTCTAATTCTGGTGTGGGTACTAGAATCACACAGTGGCAAGATAAGACATGTCCTTCACGTGTTTCTCATTCCTGCTTCAATGTAAGACACAAACCTCAGAGCAATCCAGCTTTCAAACCAATGCTAGCACAACACAAAAGCAAATAAAGAAGTCAGGTGTAACAATTAAACAAAAACTTCAAAGGCAAGAAAATAAATATTTTCATTATCTGAAATACTTGCATAATTTAAAATTAGAACAAGGTGCAAACACTTGCTTCATTAAAACAAAATAAATTATAAGTTTTTACTTGAAAGATCAGGTATGAAATAGCAAGGAGAAAGACGGGCAATTTTTCTGCTTTCACGACATCTACATTCAGAAAAAAGAAGAAAACAATACTAGACACTTCATGCATTTTACTAATGCACAGCATTATTTTTAGTACTCTATTTTTGTCACAATTACTGTTTGAGGACAATTGGAAAAGAACACAAAGCTTAGCAGTAAATACATCTTATAAAATTTACTGTAATAGCACATCTGATTTCAAAGGAAATAATTTCAGCTGTAAGTACATACTTATGTATTTTATATAATAGTTATGTAAGTATTATCCTTGTACACAAAGCTAAATCTTCAAATTTTGTAAAAACTGGAAGTTAAAAAGTAATCTTGAAATAACATGTCTATATATGATACCAGACAACGTACCCTAATACTTAATTCTGTGCATACACTGGTTATCATTTCATATGTATCATTGATTTGTCCTGGAAGTAGCTAAATTAAGGAACTCTTGCTTCCAGCAGATTTTGTCAGATATTCTTCACTACCCATATAGCAATAAAACAAGGTAATTCCTCTTCCTACAATGCTGTCCTCAGCTTCTACTTTAAACCTGCTGTGAAGTCCATCCCAGCAGGCCCTCTCCGTGTTCTCATGCCCCCAAAGAAGCAGGAGCCCCTGTACGGGCATTCAAGCAGGTGAATGCATCAGACCTGAGGAGATGTTGGCTTGTCAAGGGAACAGCCACACCAGCTCAATGCAAACAGCAGCTCCAGTCCCTCTCCTACCTAGATGCTGTTCCCTACAGTATTTCTGTTACTCCCACAACACCTGCTTCTGTCTTGTAGGGTTGAAATTGGCAATTACTACTTGCGACACTGAAGAGGCAAGCAACTGCACAGAGTCATTTTCTTCAGAAAGCAACCTAAACTTCTATACTGCAAAGATTACAGATGCAACTACACTATATATAATATACATAATACTAATAATATAATATTAAATTTTATAATATATATAAAATACCACTTGCATTATTGCACTTGGCAAATTAATCGTTATGCAGAAAG
This sequence comes from Serinus canaria, assembly GCF_022539315.1. Taxonomy (NCBI): domain Eukaryota; kingdom Metazoa; phylum Chordata; class Aves; order Passeriformes; family Fringillidae; genus Serinus; species Serinus canaria. The sequence continues at coordinate 34,403,363 of NC_066316.1, forward strand.
TCATTACATTATACACACAAGAAGAAAGACTGAAAGCTTTAAAAAGAAAGTAAAAATTCAATGAGCACTGTCCATGCAAACACACTTTCATCAAAGGATATAGTACTTACTACTGTTGCAACACCTAAACCCAAGGTATGACACAAATATCTCCATCTGCTTTACAGCTTAACTTGTGCACTAAAAACTTAGCTTATTTAGGTCTTTCAATGAACATAAGCACAGAGTTTTCAAATCACATTCTAGTAGTTCAACCATCAAAAAAGGTCAATAGAAAGATGAGAACAAACAGCATTTAAATACTGTGACCTTACTAAGCTGCCAGCTTCAGTCCAGAAGTGTGCTTTCTAAGATAAAGAATTTCAGTCTTGGTTTGGTATTTCTTTCCCTGTCAGTAAATTCATTCCCCTACCCTTTTTCAAATCCCAGTTTCTCCTTCATGACTCCTAGTGATAAAATATAATAACAATATTGGTATATTAAAATACTTTCAGAAAAAATTATACACAATTGCAAATGCTGATCAATTTCATGTTACCACCTATTTTAATTCTAAATCTATAAAATATAATATAAGTCATATGCTAGTGGGAGAAGAACTCCCTTGCAAAGCAAATCACTAATTCCCTTTCATTATTGTTAGGTTCAGGATAGAAATGTTCACTGAAAAGTAAAATCAAACACAACCTCACAAAAGGAAAAATATTCCCTTGAAAATAATTTCGGCTGCAATAAGAGCAACACGAACAGGAGAAAATAAGCTGCTACACTGTACCAGACTCTTCTCAGAGTATGTACTTAGTCTGGCTTTGGGATACTTACCTTTGAGAAGATATTCCTTACAGAAAAGACCCAGGGGAGAGCTAAATGACCCCTGGAAAGAGGGACTTAAGCCTGACAAGGAAAATGATGACATTTTTTAAACATTTTGGGGGACACAAGGGGGCAGTAGAAATTGGGAAAAGAAGATGCTTTAAAGAAAGCAAGCACCAGAAATAATTTCAAAACTAATATTCCTACTGAGAAATGCATATAGAGGTGGTTTTATCCCCTAACATGAAATGGCTTCAGTTATTCTTTTTAATTTCTTTATTACACTGGATTTGCACACACCATGTTTTGAAGATTTCCACTTCCAGCACTTCAGAAGGATTAGCTAGTTATGAAAAAAAAAATCCAAGAATGATTCATGGTAACACAGAAAGTCAGAAGCAGATCTGGCTGCAGAACTGTCCTTCAAGTTCCAGTGTTGTCCAAACAACCTTACCCAATCATTATTAAATGAAGATTGTGAGTATTAGCATACACAGAGGGGGTTGCTGTCTTCCTACACAATCCAAATTTCAGAATTATTGGCCATTTAGTTCACGATAATAAAGATTACACAGAATTTTAAATTCTACAAAACACACTGGAATTCAGAGAAAATATAAACTTATTTTGCTATCCTCAGAACACCAGTCATGTGGTAAGATTTCGTGTTGCATCAACAATTATGCTCAATCTTATGGCTCCATTCACCTTTTCATGTTCACAGCATTCTTCTATTTGTTCCTTTACAGTGCACAAACAATACTTTGGCAATAATCTTTTTCCTGACATTTTTTTCTTCAGTTTTTGCTTCTGAACAATTTAAGTAACTTTTCAACAGTGACCACAGGTATCTGGGCAAGTCTGTTAATAATTCTGTGGACAGCTATAGCACCCACATAAGACTGCTATCCTAATTTTTTACATACCACAGAATAGCAAGACAGTGCTGCTTTAAAAAAATAATCATGAGCATGTTTTTAAGATTTATTTTTTCTGCTCTATAAAACAGAATACAAAGTTTGAAAAAAGGTTTTACCTCTGTGCAGTCATATGCCAAACTGGATTTCCCATAAAGCAACACATAAGCAACACATATCCTAATTTCAAAAGTAATTTACCGTCTGCTTTTTTTGTTGCAAGACTGGAAAAAAAGGATCCTCAAAGGAACATGTACTTAACAGACTTTAACAGAACCAAGTACCTTTGGTGATATAATTCACACATTTCAAAGTTCTATTTCTTGATTAAAGCTTAAGAAAAAGCAATAAAATCCATTCAGTGTAAAATGAATACAATTACCACTACACCATATGGATTATACCGCTGGGTCCAGGACTTCTTTCAGGAAACAAATTTAAACCCTAAATCTTCTTAAAGATTTTTACCTTGCCAAGACACTTTTAATCTTTACAGTGAAAAGAGCAGAATCCTCAAAAAGAAGGTCACCCTTTTTTTTTGGAATTTAAAAAACAGGTTAGAATTTCAGGTATTAAAGCTCGGCTGAAAGTTGATCTAAGTGGTTGTAAAGAATTCAACCAATCTCCTTGTAACAAGCTTTAAAGATAATGTCCAGACAATAGACTGGTGTCTGGGAGTATTTTGTACCAATAAAGCCTTGCAAGAGTTTCAGGCCAGAACTTTTAGTGGCAGAAAAAGAACAGTAGGTTACAACTTCAGAAACAACTGGGAGACTTTGTCTATGCCACAGAATAAATCTACAGTACAAGGTAACACTGTTAGCTGAGTTATAAATATTTAACATAATGTCAACATAGCATATAAATCTTAGTTAAGGCTATACTGAAAATGCGCACTAGCTCTGCACTCACAACTATCCGCCACTGAACACACAAACCCTCACAGGATGAAGAAAGGCTTGGTCCTGTTCACTAAGGAAGTGGTAGATGGAGGGAAACTGACTTTTCCTTTCACTACAAGTGATGTGAGTGATTACTCTTCATGTTCCCACAATCTGTGTTTCACAGTTTAGAGGTAACCGTGTTTGCGTATGACGGATGACCTGCTTGATCCGAGACACTCAATGCATGATGTTTTTGCAAGTGTTGCATCTCACTAGTAGAACATCCTTGGTGATTTTCAGGTAATGAGCATACAAGAGGCAGGAAGGAACTTCAGTTCAAGCTTCCTAGCTCATCCTCTCCTATGTTCAGGTAATCTACCTTTATAAGCCTTCTTTGCTTTTAAAAAGGATTTCTCCATTTCTCTAAGCTGTCAATTTCTCCTTGATATCCCAGTAATCTGAAAGTTCTTCTGGGTAGCTACATCTAAAAATAAGAGCTGTGAAAAGCACTGTTAGATCCAGTCACTTACCACCAGATGTATTATGAAGAGCAAAAAGTTTTAATTACTGACAAGAGTTCCACCCATTGGGTCAAGGATTCTGCTTCACAGAACTACGGTTTAGTAGTTCTACATCAACACTAAAAAGAACCTTGATCATGATCCTACACCGCTCACACGCAAACACATCTGTCTAATTTAGGAAGAATTTTTAGAAAGAATATGTAAAACAATGGAAAAATCAAAGGAATCAACTGAAAGGATCTCTGCATTCTTATTGTATGTACCCTACACAAAACTTAGAAATGGATCTCCTTCAACAAGAAGACTCTTGGAGCTTCCAGAATATTGAGTGTCCTTTTTCAGATTTTCTGAAGTGACAGCACACTACATGTCATCCATAACTCAAACCTGAAAGTACTTTAAAGTATCTGTGAGATGAGCTTCTGAGAGTGACTGTAAGTTTATGTGAGAAATAAAAGTCATATGGAGTGAGTGAAGTCAAAAGACAATATATTTGAAAACAAGACGATATTTAGAATGCATGATATCAAAAGAAGAGAAAAACTTTTGCAGCATATGAAAAGCAGAGTATTATAAATATTTTGGTGGCAAACAAAATGGCACCCATCATCTTTCTGTACAGGTATTGAGATCTTGGGAGTTTCATGCATTTGCTAAACTTTAAACACTTAAGAAAATGGTATCATATGCCAAGAATTAAGTAAGAAAAAAACATTAGCAAGATGTAGGCAAAAATGAAGTCAGATGAAAAACATTTTAAAGTAATTTAACAACCTGGAAACTATCTGGAACAACTCCTTTAAAACTAATGCAAGCAGTATTTTTTAATGTCTGACATTCTTTTAACACAATCAATGTGTAAGACTGGAAAATAAATGACTCATACAAAAACTTATAAAACAATATCTGAAAAAGGTATAATAAGTAAAATAAATACTTTCTATTATTGATCAGAAGGTAACACTTGAAATGAAACTGTAAGCACTTTGCATAGCAAATGCTTAAGTACCATGCATAGTCTGAGTTCCAGTTACTGAAAAAACTGCGCAGTGGAAGATTTTAACTATACCCATTTCACTTCATGAGCCAGACTCCTTTGCTCCTGCTGATGTCATTCAGCAGTTGGCTGTATTTTACTAACACAAACAAAATAAACATATTTTATGTATGAACTGTACCTCAGAATGCTATGGACAAAACAGAACATAAATGAGAGCTATGTTTGATTGAAAGGCAACAAAATTCATGAAAGGTGTAGGATCACTATTTTCAGACACACACTGTAAGTCAATCAAGTTAATTTAGAATCAAATAAAATCCCTGCTGAGAAGCATACTCACCCTTTAAAATATAGTCTGTTAACAAGCTTGGCACTTTCTCACTATCCTCTTTCATGGCATGCAGAACTAAAAATGAAAAAAAATCAGATATTTAGTCATAAATGAAACACAACACATAAAACAAATACCTTGGAGCAGTTCCAACTACTCATAGAGATACTTCTACGAGATGTAAGAAATCTCTTAAGTGAAAGATGAAAAGATACAATGAGATATCACATCCTCTCCACCTTTCACTTCTGTAATTCTCACTGAGCTCCACAGTTTCTGAATGCCAGAGTCCCATTTCATGTGGTTATTACTACAGTAAAATTCATCAGTCATAAAAACAAAGAGCACCTCTTCCCTATAAAAGATTCTCACCAGAAGGAAGTCGTGATATCCAAAAACTAAAGTATGCTAACAACAGATAAGCTGGAAATCTCATTGGTAAGCTGGAATCTCAGGACAGAAAAGTATGCTCCATTACTTAATATCTTTGATCATTACACCAAATGGAAAAATGCTGTGAATGATTCTATGGAAATGCTAGTGGTACTTTTTCCCCTCCCTGAAATGTTGAATGTTATCTGCTTCAAGTTCAAAAAATCTTAGCTACATTACTTAATTTAGCATTAACTTACAATAATGCAAAAATGCCATTTTGTGACATACATGAGTAGATCTTGTCCATCTTGCCTGTTTCTGAAGAAGGAATGGACAAGCTTTACTGGACACATAAACTTGTCTGTGACCACATAAAGAAAAACAAAGACTATTTATAAACACTTAGGACATGACTGAAAGAAGCAAAAATTCAAAATTCTACTGAAAAGCAGTATTTAATAAACTCCAAATTCTTCATATGAGACTCTGAACTCAAATTATAACAAGTATTTTATTTCCATTTTTACACCGAAGTAAGACATTAATGTTCATAACTCTGGAATAATACAGAGCTTTGAAAGGAAAATCAACTGAACAATCCTAAATTTCTGCTTTACTGCCTGCCTTAACAACAGCAGACACAGTGAGTCACAAACCTGCAAATGACTCACAGGATCAAGTTCCAACCAGCCCACAGAAATCAATATTGTTAATACTCTTTACGATGCATTTGGGCAAGACATTTTTTTAATAAACCATTAAACAACACAAAATGTTTTCAAGAGGCTTTAACACGTGCTTCATCGTGTCAAGTGAAATTTAAATATTGCAAGAGGATAAAATTTCATGGCAAAAATAAACATAAAATGAGAAATCCTTTGTCACAAAGTAAGTACGAATCAACACCTAAGGCTGCCTACTGTAGAAAAATAAAGGAAACATTAATTCCTGCTTAAACATTTCATTTACTCTGGAATTTATATAATATTAATTTTCTCTTTCCAGAAAACAACCACTGAGCCTTTTACCACCCCTCAGCACCTGTGGAATCACAGAACTGCTCTGAAAATCACCTTAAAGACACAGTGAGATTCTCCACTGAAGCCTGATCAAATGCATTGATGCAGTCTACCACCTATTTTTAAACTGTTCCTATAAATGTCCAATGAAGGAGATGCTATTGACTTCTAGAGATGCTTTCTTGTATTAAACCACCTTAATAAGTATTTTTTTAAATACAACCTTGATTTCTTGCAAATTAGAATTTTAAAAAAAGCCCAATGAAATCTAACAACTAGAGGACTTAGAACTTGTAATAATTTTGAGGATCTGACCTAAAAAAGATGTGTAGAACAGGGAATTCAAAGCATTGTCAAAACTGTGTTTGGTTTGGAATTCCTAATTATCAAAATTTATTAACAACAAAACCTACCCACCAAAACCACAGAGAGAAGCAGGCTATCTTAAAGGCAATTAAGTGCAATCATCATGGAACTAGTTCTAAGTTTCTTGACATCCACTCCATTTTGTCGAAGTCATTGCAATAACCTCAGTAAAGCACAGCAAATGTAAACAAACAGGGATGTATCAGGCACTGTAAGACCAGATTTCAGGATATGCAACCAACATCAAAACATGGGAACACTGACTTCCTGATACATGCAGGTTTCTGGCCTTCAGGGCTTCAGACAGCAGCTAGGAAACAAAGCTAACATGAAGGCTCAGGAAACAAGCTGGCCAAAATCTATGGTTAAAATCATGCATCTTTACAGACATGCCCTAGGGTAAGAGGGAAGAGAGAACTGGATGGATTCACTGGCTTTGAGCAGCCACAACTGGACATACAATGAGGAAAGGATCAGGGGGATTTCATATGCTCACTTTTGGTTAATGTTTGAAGGTCTTCAACAGATGGGGGTCCGTTTTTCTTCTCATAAGGAATGACGGTTGTCAAGTACTGTCAAATGAAAAACAGAGTTACTTGATAGTCCTTTCATGCAACTTTGTTGTTTGCATTCTATTTTGTAAAAATTGTAGCAATTGAAATTGCTAACTACAAAAAATCATATTTCAAAACAGATTAAGATTCTACCTTTCCATCTCAGAGCTTTTTATCACAGAAGCCAAGTTTCTTTGGTTTTTTTTTCCAAATTATGTGGCTACTAGAAGTCATGCAGCTAACTGTCTCCCCTGCAAAGAAAATGATGCTGTCCCAGTTAGGTGAAAATGGAAACAGATGGCTTTCACCTTCTGCTGTTACACACTTCCAACCAAAAAGAACAAGGCAAGCCTTATGAAACATAATACCCCAGAATACGGAATTCAAAATTATTTGTTTTCATAGTAGGTCTGCTAATAGACAGTTTCAAACCAACTCCTTTTTAATTTTATTTATTGAAATCTTTAATTCTTGTCTGCTTAAAAAAACCAAACAAAATACTACAAAATTTCTTAAATCTTTCAAGATTTTCATACCTGAAGTGCAACTAGGAATAATTTTCAAATTCTTGATGTAACCCTGTTGGGTCTTATATTACATGCATTATAGGCAACACCTTACTTTGCAGCCTATATGAATGCATATCCTCCTTAAAGAGGTCAGAATTACAAAAGTACTAAAATAGCTGGAATTTTCCCCAATGGAAAAGCTTCCTGAAAGTTCCCTCAAATCAATTTTTAAGAATTAAAGAGGAACTTTATTCTGGTTTCACAGCTACAAGGCAGCAGGCAAAGTAACGTAACCCTCAATGTCTCATTCAGCTTGACAGCTACATAGTTCTCCAGGCAACGAGCAGAGAACACGTTAAAACAAGGTACAAGGTCTCCTCCTCCCCTTGGTAACAGCCCTTCAGTGAGAGCCAGGTGTAACTCAGCCTATGGTGAAGAGCTGCACTTGGCAAGGGGAGGCTGAGGGCTGCCACACGCCACTGTAACCACTGCCGTGTTTGCAGCAGGATCACGCAACTCACACCCAACCGCCAACACCTGCCTAAAAGCCAAACAGACTCAGCTCAGCAGCACTGAACCAACTGTACAGGTGGTGCTGACACCTCCCCAACACCTTCTGCAAGCACAGGGTGCTTCCTCCCTCCCTTTTCTCTTGGCATTTTTTCATGTTCACTCAGCACAGCACAGAAAAGTATGCAATGCTCCTCAGGAAACAATCCATTTTCAATTTCTTTTCCAGGAGATGTAACCAAGTATCACCAGAGAATTGTGCTCTTAATAAAATTGTGCTCTTAATAAATTACGAGAATCTACAGCTAAATATCAGTCTGCTGAATCTGCCAATGGCAGAGATGAAAGTGGATCTACTAACAAAGAAATCAGATTTCTGGCTGTCTTTTCCAGCCTTCAGAACTACGTGGCATTCTACCCTTTACCCGGATAATAAAACACGAGGATATTTCACTGTACCAATTATCAACTAACCTCGTTTCCCTTCTCCTGTAAACTTCACCTTCCATTTTTCCTCTCTAACAGCAGAAATTAAAAACAAAAAAAGGAATTTCTTAGTTTCCAGAAATACTTTCCTTCTACTCATCAACTTTGCAGCTGTAACAATCAGTCTCTATAACAGCACTAAAGAAACTCATTTCCTGAATTGCTGTGTGAAGATAACATATTATGAAAAGAATGAAGGAGTGACTGAAGTGTAGTTTACTGACAAGACCAAGTGTTAAATCTGCTGTGACCTCTAAATTTTTGAAGCAGATTTGATGACATGATAAAGCAGCAATTCCCACTGCAATTTTTCATCACCTATGAAAAGTGTTTGATATGCCTGAAAATCAAAATGAAGATGATTGTCTTGAATTTTCTTCTGGAAATATGATCCCAGAAAGAGCTACCAACATTTCAATGTCTTTTTTTGACTACATTACCAGATAGGAACAGGGAGTTCCTACTGGAAGTTTCTCTTTACATGGTGAAAATCTCTTAAGTAATTTTTACTTATGTTTCAAACACATGCACAGAAAATGGGACTAAGACTTTAAAAAGGGAAGTACCCACTATGAGGCAAAAAATCCTAATCAAACAAAACCCTCCCAAACAGAAAACAAATGCCATAGAAAAATGGATTTCCAGGCATAATTCATAACAGAGCTAGTATCTTTTCTACTTTCTACCCTACATTTAATTTTAAACTCATATTACTTCCATGACTTGCTTTAAGATACAAGTAGAGGAATCTAAAACTCCCTAAGGGGTTTTCTATATCTGTGAGGATATAGAAAAAGATAAATCAGGAGAAAAGTATGATCAACATGAAGAATAACATTAGTAAATTAACTCAAAAAATGACTGGAAGAGTTATTCAATCATTTTAACAAATGATTATGCTACTTACATCTATATGGGAGGCAGTGAAAGTCTTTTAACCAAAAGTATGATGGGGTGGCACAGCTAGATAAGCTCACGTTATGAAAATATATGACATGTAAAATATCTAAAGATATAGGCATAAACAGCTGTAATTTATGGTTAAGATAGTCAAGGGAAAAAAAAACAAAAACAAAACAGCATACAGGTACAGCTTTACTAGTAGTGTGATAACAGAGAGTGATAAAAAGTCTTGTTAGGTAAACTTTGTGCATGTGTTCAAGATCCTCAAAACTGAGGACAAACAAATAACTGGATCAATGTATTCATAAAATCTCATACATATACTTTGCCTGAGAAAGCAGGCAAGCCTTTGATTTCTAGCCTTATGATTAGAATGACTTGAGAGGAGTTGTTTTACCTTCTAAACTCCTCTGCAGGATACAACACTCATCTTCCAGACAAAAGCCTAATCAGCCTTGACTTCTAAAGTACCAGTCAATTTATTGCCTCAATGGACTTCTCACCAGGAAAAAAAATAACTCTAATGGACTCCTCTGACAAAACTGCATAAACTAAAATAGTGGGTACACATTAAAGAATGTGAAATGCCAATATTTTGTACTCTGCCAAAAGACTAAACAGCATAAGCATTAGCAGTTCACTAAAATTCAGAATGCAGTTAATAAAATACATAGTACAGATCCGAAACAGCAGGCAAGTTATTACTTTGAAATAAGGCATAAGAATCTTGCTTCCAAGGTACACACAACACCTGTATAATGCCCACTGAAGCTGTCTCTGCTTTACATTTCAGTATTTAAATAAACAACTAAAAGACGCAAAGTTGCCTACAATACCTGTATTTTATATCAGTAATCTGCAGTGCCCATGTTTTGCCACTTTTAAAATCATGCAGTTTTCAAAGGCAAAAGGGTACAGTCTACACATTGTCCAGGTGTTACTCTGTTTTTAGACGTATCAGCTTTGAACATTTGAAGAAAAAACAAAACCTTTTTTCATTATGCAAGTTGCTAATGCTGAAGGCTGAAACACTACATCTAACCTGATACATATTCTTTGACTGGTTATTAGATTTTTTCAGACATGCAACATATCTAAAGCATGCATTTTAGTCTGGGGTAAGAAATACAGGTTATTAGCTCAGTGCATCAGGGTATCAAGTCTCGAATCTCTTGAACTGCTGAGGAAAGAAAGAGACCATAGGCTGATCAGAAACCTGAGGAAGAGAAGCAGAAATTCCAGCTTTTCATCCCGTTTTTTCCTGTCTCAGCATTTATCTTCAGCTACTGTCAATTTTCAAGATCTCACTCCTACCAAAAGTGCAGGCAAAGAATGAGAAAAAAGGGAGAAGATAGCCCAGCACCTGTTTCTCTCCACTCGAGTTTCCAAACGTGTGGCGGAAGCCATTCTGTATGACATTTGAGATCCCTTCCATGCTGAAGCGCTAAAAGTAGTGAAAACACAGCAGAAAGACAAAAAAAAGGCACAGAGAAAAGTTCAGAAGACTATTAATCAGCATTCATCAAGACTATGAAAGACAAATGGCAAAGACAAGCTCCAAGGTGTATTTCAGCACACTTCTACTTCTTCACTCACCTACTTAATTTTTTTAATTAAAAAGCAAACCTTATAATGGCAGTTAAGCAGTATTTCTACACCAACTTTTATTCAAACAAAATCTTTACAATGCAGGCCTGCTAATTGAGACTTGCCTTTTATGGCTGTTTCATTTCAAAGTGTAAAAAAATAGCATTTTTCAAAGTTCTGGTCACTGTAAAATCCCCTCTAGCCTTTGTGTTTGAACAGTGCATGTTTAGAGACACTATTGACACCAATTTTTTAGATTCTAAGCATGTACAAGAAACACTGTTCAGAGGTAGTCCTTTTCAGCTCCACCTCTTTAAAACTTTTTATGCTTTCATGCTTCCTTTTCCATGATAGAAATAACAATTAGTATTTCCTACTTTCTGTAATATCATAAAATATACACAATAAACCCATATTGATTTCAAGCTCCATTGAATGGAATCATGGAATCCAAGTAAAGAAAAAGCAGTACATAATCCAACTACACATTTTTCCTTGAACTTTGTAATCCTTTTAACTTGGTGGTGAAGTAAAAGAAAATCAAAATCAAAACAGTACTGATGTTTAGCATGTGATATAAAATCAGCAAGGGACATGAACACAAAAAGAAGAAACAGCCAAGCTGCTGACACAGGGCACTATGATGAGCACACCTCAGCATGTTTATCTGAAAGTATTTATTCATGTGAGGGAAATAAAATGTGCTGGAATACAGCATTATTTTATGTTCTAAAGCACACAAGGTCAGTAAAGTCATATATTTTGCCAAAGCCATCTTAACTCTTTTAAGATATCGTAGTTGAAGGAACTGGTATCTTCAAGCCCTGAATATTTTTAACTGCTCCCCAGTTTCCCCTTATGAAAGAGGTAGAAGTTTAAAAGTCTAAGAAACTGATTTACCCAAAGATGGTATCAAGGACAAAAAACTCAAAACACCCGGGGTTTTTTTTATATTCAGTTATAGTATCTACAAGAAAATTAATTTTCTTAAGAGTATGACAATTTAACTCTACTTCCAATCTTTGAATTTAAATGAGATTTCATTACAGTTAACAAAATAACCAGTATTAACAGTTAACCAATAACCATTATTTATTAATAGAAACTCAGTCTTCATAAAGCTACAAGAACATACTATCTGTATGCCCATTCACAGCACTTCCAAATGAAAAAAAAAAAAAAAAAAAAAAGGAAAGAAAAGACTGTTGAAGAAAGGAACCTGGAACCTTGCACCTCGTTCTGGGAGAGGGCTCTCAAATCTGTCCTTGATGACAGTGAAATCTGTTTTCAGAGGAATCACACATATGCAGCTACAGTCTCACCAGTGAGCTAGTCTGTTCAATCCCTCTTAGAAAGCTTAAGTAATTTGAGATTATACTAGACAGATAAGAAAGAAAAAATTACATTGACAAGCTAATAACCTGATTTCTTTTGTTATTTGACTCCTCGTATCCAACTCTACTTGAAAGACCTTTTTCCTTTTGTTGCTATGTTCTGTAAAGAATAAAACAAATTATCTCCTCCCTGTACACATGCACTACACTTCGGCCTCCTTCCTGTCTCCTGTTGAATGTAGTAACTTTGTCACAGATTAGGAGATCCAGGGTAAGAAATACACTTTTTTCCTACCTAGAAACCAGCATGATCAATAAATATCTGTACAACTAGAATAGTACTGAATTTCCTACAAGACTAACGCATACTAAAATTCACACAGTGAAACCAAACACATAAATGAACTTGCCTACTGACAACAGAATGCAGAGCAGTGCATCCAAAGACAGTATTTTTTGCAAGAAAGGTATGCTAGTCCTAGGCTGATTTGCAAACAGGTAAAAAAATATTTTCTGAATATGAGAAGAGTAAAATATATGACCCTGTGGAAAAAAATTCTCATCAGGAAAAGCTTAAGCCTTGTTTGTGAAAGAAGGCATGGAAGCAGGAGTATCAGGTATCTTAATATAATCTAGGAGTATTGCTTCCCATAGTGGAAAAAAACCAACAAAAAATTTTAAATGTATAAAGACTTGTAAAAATTTTCTTACTGTTCCAGGCATATGACCTCTTTCTTGTTTGCCATTCTGAGGACTACTACCATTTTTCAGCTTCTTTTTCTTCTTTGCTGTTTCTTTGTGTTCTCGCTGTTTGTTTTGTACTTCAATGAGGACAGAAATGAAGCTGTTTTTCACTTCCTTCTCAAACTCCAGCTCATCTCGTAGAGCCAGCTGCTGTACCAGTTCCTCAGAATAATCCTTAATAGCAGTCTCAATTTCTTCTAGCAGTTCATTTAATTCAGCAACAGACAATCTTTTGACTCCTACAAATAGTTCATATAAAAAGTAATATGTCAAGATTTTAAGCATGAGTAAACTTGTGGGAGTTAAAAGAAAAATGTACTCTGAAATTTCTCAAAACAAAAAATTTAGTTTTAAAACCACGTAGAACAAAGCAATATTCCTAAAGGAGTAAACACATCAACAATAAAATAGTTAAATTTTCTTCTTATTTCTGAGAAATCGGGGATAATCTGAAAATATGAAGAATGTGTTGGTAGTTTATGCTGCAAGCTGAAGTAAGTGCTTGACTTCCGACACAACTATTTACTATTAGTTTCCTCTGCACTCACTGTTCAAAGGAAAAGGGGCTTCATATTTTCTGAACTACTGGGTGATGCACTACATATAGTGCAATTATGACCAAGAAAATGTTTTGAGGCTTGCTTGGGTTAAAAGAAAGTAGATCTTTGAGGACTGCTTTCTGTTCTAGTTTAGATCTGACACGCCTAGAGAGCTGGCAAGTCCCAGCAGCTGCTGTGTCAAAGAACATAATCTTATTTGGCACTTGAAACAGCTAGTCCTGATTACACTGACAGATACAATCTGTTTAAGGACACTGCATAGATGCTTGCAATTAGTTAATTTCATTGAATTAGTCTAGTTACTATCTTGTCTACAAGAATACTAAGGGAAAGCACCTACAGACAAGTGTTGAAAAATACAAATAAGGCCACAAACTACAAAAAAGTGTAGCTCTTAGAAGCATCAAAGGTAGTAAGTGAAATGTGAATTTTTTCTCTTCAATTACAGCAGGGAAAATTGGTTGGAAAAAGCTCCTTGTCACTTACTTAACTGAAGAGAAGGCAATGAAATCTGTTAAGACAATTCTGTGTCAAGGAGCCACAGTTTTTCCAGGTAGCTTAGGCCTTAAACTCTGTTCAACACTGTAACAATACTGAGAGAGGGCACCTGTGAGTCCCAACACTTAAGAACCAGCTTCACAGACTATAAACCAATTGTTCTAAAACCACGGGTGTAGGTTACCCAACTGCAATCCTGACTGATGACAGATCAGTTGCCGTTATCAAAGTCTTGAAAGGGCTACATAGGAAATCCTCAGCTAATTTAGCACGTGAGAGGAGACAGAGCAATTCAAATGCAGAAGACTAGAGGGACTGAAACTTGGTAGGCTGAGGAACTCACTTGTGTAACCAGAGCTTTATTTTTGGACTACCTTAATGTATGTCTTTTCCTATCCAAGAAGAAAGTAAATAGAAGTGATTTCCTGCTCTGAATCCTAAATGAATGAAAATCTCTGATCTATCCTATGAAAACCAGAGTTCCTAGGAAAAACCTGTAAAAATTTCAGAGAGATGCACACTAATTCTGAAGCACCTTCACACACTAAAAATAGGTAGAGTTTTTAATAAAATAGTGATCTGAAAGACATGAAAACAGATTCTCAGAAACTGCTGAAGCAAAGTTAAATTATCTGCCAAAGTAACTCAAGGCACTATTTGGTCGAGACTGACCTTTAAACTGTAAAGATGCAACAGACAAGATGGACTCCTGAGGCAAAGCAAAATTGACATGATATGAAATACCGAGCAAGCTTGATTAGCTCCAAACCTTAAGACATATGGAACTGTCAGAAAACCAGGAAGCCCTGCTGAACACAATACATTTTGCTTTCAGAAACATTCCTGAAATTTATGTGTTGAGACAGTTAAGAGACCATTTTCATGGTTGGAATCTCTTCTATAAATCTGAAATGTAGCAGAAACTCTAAGTCATGCCACAAGAGGTCGGCCAGTTTTCTGAATCTTCTACGGAGTTTGTATTGTTAATCCAGACTATAGGAAAGAGAGCACCAAACTTTTAAAGAAAGACCAGAGCAGAAAGATCATCTATCAAATATTCTTTGTGTCACTACCACCTTCTAGAATTCATGTTGACAAATGTAAAGATTAAACAAAATTTTCCATCACAAAACTGATTAGTCACAGGTTTTTTTACATGCAATTCAACCTACTACAATTTAAGTATGAATCTAATTTCTCCTTTGCTTTTGTATAGGGAAGCACAGATGATTTGAGTAGAAGATACAAAGGATATTTTTCACTCTTAAGCTTTCCAAAGTGGAATGGAAAGGGAGGACCGAAAAATATGCATGGTCCTTGTGGGGCAAAAAAGAAATGGTTGCCTTACTTTTGTGTTACTGTCTATCAAGGTATGTTCCAATGACTGAAACTGTACCAAAGGCATGGTAAGCTTTATTTACTGAATAGCTTTCAAGAGCTTTAGCTGATCTTAAACAGCATCCTGGCATCAAGAAAGTGTCTCACTTTACAGAAAATAATGAAGTTTAATAAAAAATGACCAACTTATCATTTCACCCATGAAGGAATCTCATTCCAATGTACCAACCTTCAGAATATTTGCTTTAAATTTAAATTCTATAAAGTCTTATTTTTGTTTTTAGTCATAAGAAAGCTGACAAAGGTAAGTCCTCTATGCACTAAATCTAGGCTATTATTTCAGAACATTTTGAAAATATTTTTTGAATGCAGATATTTCATAAGAAGGACTTGCTAAGAATCAAACACATGGCAAACTTACCGTTTAAATTATTTTCATTAAGTAAGAGCAAAAATGCTAAATAAATACCACTTACTCTCTTCATAGCTGTTGTTTGTACTGGATCTCTTGAGGGTCTGAATTTCCTGGGAAAGTATAGAGAGCCGATCTGATTGGGTGGGTGTTTCATCATCTTCTGGATCAGGTGATTCCTGCATCATTTCCTCTATTTCTTCAATCACCTTTGAAAAATGAAAACCCTTATGAAATTCTCCTACATGAAGAGCTTGCAATTTGAAGCAAAGTTGGATGAAACGTCCACCAAGACTAGATGGAAGAGGAACAATAAAATCATACTGACATTTTCTCCCCATCCTTGCTCTCTGAGAATAATCACACCTTGTAACAGTAAACTGGTGATGGCATAACAAGAAGTGTGCTGAAACTATGGGGTCATTTCTATATGAAGGTTTTGATTCTGCTTAAGAGAACTAAATTAAAGAGTAAGCTTTAAGCTAAGGAGTATCTTTCCTGAATATTCAGTTGAAGGAAGACACAAAAACAAAAATCAATTACCTCCTCCACTCCTTATTTCACCACAATTCTCTATGTAAAACAAACACCCCTCCCTCCTCCAACCAGAAACTTACAAAATGAAAACACACAAAAACAACAAAGAAAAAGTCACCAAAAACTCTCTGAAAAACCAAAAAGCTTTCTAAACAGCCTGAAAATCTACTGTGCTTGTGAAAAGTTTTTTGAACTTCTCACACGATCCACCATAACCTAAAGCTGATTTGCATCCCTGGGCATAAGACCTGAGCCAGACAAAAAGTATGACAACAGAAATTCTGCGCATAGATAGCTAACTTTACATCACGTAAATGATTACATTTCTACAGGCTAAAGCATCAACTAGATATTGGAATAAATACCACAGCAACTTTTAGAAGTTTAAAGGCTGTAGTCAGTGTTGAGATCTAACCCACAGTAAAAAAGAGCTGAGGCAGTTCAAGCAGTCCTGTCTCCTGTACTATTAATAACCGTGTTCATCAGAGTTCACAGCTTAACCACTGCTTAACCATTTAAGCAACAACAAAATAGATTATTTGTTTGCTTACTAAAGCAGGATCTTAATAGACCTTACTCTCATTAACCTTACTCAGAAGAGCAATTTTCAAGATAACTGAAGTAAATCCATGGATTTGAAGATTTTAGATACCAAGTAATTTGAAATCTTAATAGCAGAAACACTGATCTGCCCTCATGTTAGGCAAAACCTTCAAAGAATTCTTGCTAACAGCAAAGCCCTGTGAAACTACGAACGGCCACACAGTTATGCTGGAAAGCTACAAACTCTACAATACCACTAAGATTCTGAAAATATTTTTGCTTTTTACACATATATTTAATTTAGTAGCATTCCTGACTAATTCATGGTAAGAAATACACACAGATTTCAAGGACCCTGGACTATCAACCTCATGTGAAGTACTGAAACACTTTTCATATCTGAATGATGTAGTTTTATCTCCCACATTATTAAAACCCTAAACAAAGAATAACCAAGAAGCTCAGCTACAGTGAAAGACAAGAACAACAACAAAAAATAATAACAGACTGAAAAACCATTCTACACCAACAACACTGTCTTTGCTGAAGACTTTACCTGTTCTGCTGTAAAGAGTGGCTCTTCATTGATGCAGGAAACAATGATAGAATGCATATCCAATTGTTCTCTCAGCTCTTCATCATCTGACAAGTCAAGGTTCAAGTTGTCATTTACCTAAAAAGCATGAAAAGGTGCATTTATATAAATATATATACACACTCGTAATGTGAGGGTATAAAATGCATGTAAACTACAACAAACAAATGGGGAACTATCACTGAATTTTAAGAATGAAACTGAATCTTGGCCCATAATAATGCAATCAATAGTTCTTTCTGTCAAATAGCCTGGAAAATGAAATCAAAACTGCAACTAGACAAAGTTAAAACAGTTGTCAATCTTTAATGTCGTTAAATAATGTCCATGTACAAAGACCATATACACACACTGATGCAGACATCTACATGGGAGGCTGTCAAGGAAATACTTAAACATTAACTGAAGATTGGCAAATGTCTATGTGGGGTGAAAAACTTGACTATTATGCCTAATGTTACACAAACCTCTTACTTTAAGTGCTTTTATGGTTCCATTTCATCACATCATAAAAGACATGGAAAAAAGCTGAGAAGAGTTGATCCTGAATTGTGATACCAGAACACTGGTATCACCCCAGGTTATTTAAAAAAAATGGGCCATTGAATATCTCAGGGTCTTTTCAGAACGAAAGAGAAGTAACATTGTTCCCATATATACACCACCAAAGGATATTTCTCCTTTCAAACCAAAGATATAAATACACTAACAGACCTAAGTCCCCTCCTTAATAAGTCAGGTATATTTCACTCTCACACAGTGATATATCCTGGTTTATTTACCAAATTGTTTCTGTACTTTGTCTATTACTAGATTCCAGCCTAGAAAAGCCCCTCAAAGCTGCAATGCCCAACATCTGCCATTTGAGCTCAACTGTTTTAAGTGATCTTTGGGCTAATTTACAAGCATCATGATGGGCAGTACAAAGTCCTTAGTCTCTCAATAGCAGTTTTCAAATTTTCTTGCAATTCCTCCAATTTTCTCCATTTCTTCAGAAACCTTAATAGTTTACAGATTCATTTTGAACCTGCAACCAATATCCCCGGATAGCTCCCCTGCAGGGATAAGCACACAATTTGCACTTCTTCAGCCCTCAAAATGAAGTCAAATGTCCACTTTTTTCCACAATCTGAATTCCAGTAACTGTGCAGTGACAAGGCTCCACTATGACTCTCTCTTCACCTACTACACAGATACACTCCAATTTGGCATTTTAAAATGTCTGCTGTCCTCAAGTATCTTTCCATGCAATAGGATACAACAATGATGGCACAGTAAGCAAGCATAACAGTTTATCTAAAAGGAGATCTGCTTTCACTCCTGACATCTCCAGAAACATTTTGAGAGACCTTTGAAAACATTTTGATAATACAGACTAATAAACCACCAAAAATGGCATCAGCTGAAACCAGGACTAAAAGGAACACCTGGCTTTCCACCCAGCCACACTCCATGCCTCCTGTCCTCCTGCTACCAGGGAATGAGCCATTTAAAAGCAATCTAGCAAAAACAAAAAAACCAAGGAATTGCACAATCCCATTCCTCAGACCATTGTGCACACAACTTCCAACCAGCTACTTCTTTCACTGTCAGAGATGTATAAAAGTGTGCACAGACTGTCACGTGAAGGAACCAAGATCAGATGAATCAGCCTTATTGACCTGATATCTTTCCCTACTAAAACAGGAGGAGAAATGCTTTCTGCACAA
This sequence comes from Serinus canaria, assembly GCF_022539315.1. Taxonomy (NCBI): domain Eukaryota; kingdom Metazoa; phylum Chordata; class Aves; order Passeriformes; family Fringillidae; genus Serinus; species Serinus canaria. The sequence goes on from NC_066316.1 coordinate 34,422,411, forward strand.
TTTTGGTAGCATGTTATTAGTTTCAAACACATCATGGAAGTGTTGCTTAGCTGTTAGCTTTCATTGTAAGGAAGATAAAACAAGATACTAGCTGGTCCATATGTGCTGTCACATATCCAGCAATACTGCTGAACACAAAGCAGCAGAAGAAAAGTATGTCAAACACTCTCCACAGCCTTTACACATCAGAAGGCATTCCATGTGGAGTGAAAGCTGAAAAAAATTCAGATACATTTAATCCATGAACTGGTTTTCTCTCTACTGGCAGCAACACCACTTTACACATTTTTATGTACTTTCTTCATAACTTCCTGCAAGTAACTTATAAAAACTAAATGAAACATTTTCTTATGTACTATACTTAGTTCTTTATCAAGAAATTCATTAGTCTTGCAGTCCATTTTTCCCTGGCACAAGGTCACAGCATGGCAGGGTTGTACTTTTAGTTAAAATGTAAGAATTTAATTACTCCAAAACCATTTATAAATCTGAACAAGGACTCAAAAAAAAAATTAGAAAAAACACAAGTCAAATTCAAGGGATAACCATGAGACTGAAATCAAGAAAATGAGTTCCAAATTTGCACCTTCCTCTACTAAACCCCGAAGTATCTTCTTCAGCAGAAAAATCTTTGCTCCTGTCACAGTAAAAAGCATCTGTTGATTATCTAATAATAATCAATTATCTTTGGCAGATGCCAAAGCATTACAACCCAATTCTCAGGTTACACACTCAGATATTTTAACAACAAAACCAAACTTCCCTATGTTTAAAAGATAAGCCACTAATTTCCTCAGAAAACCTGTGAGATGGGGATTCCTCCCAGCTTTTCTTCCCGAAGTGTTTTAATCCACTTTTAAGATCATCAGAGGACAACCCTTTCTATAAACCTCTCTGAAGCTCTTAATTACCTGTTCCCACCCCAGAGAACTATTCTAACTCTTAAATAAGGAAAACAAAACAAGCTCTTGCAATTCAGCATCTCCTGGGCCACCTTTCTTGTTAAAGAAGCCATTTGACTGTGGAATTAGATGAACTTTGGGAAGTCCTCACTGGATTTATTAAATCAGAGTACTCCTGCCTCTTTTCTTCCCTTACCCAGACCAGTGTTCAACATGAATCATACAGCCGAAAGATTTTATGTGAAACACTTTCTCATTTTACATTTTTTTCTATCATGCTCTGGCTCTAATGAAGAGTCATCTAAAACTAACCCTGCATTATTCCAGCCCAGGGTGATAGAAACATACATCAGTGGTTCCTTGATTTTTGAAAAGCTCTCATGTATAATGGCAAGTACTACAAATATTTTCAGACACTTAAAAACAACATTCTTTTATACAAATGCAAACATTTGAGTAGCAAAGGTCCAATGAGGGTACTTCTGCTGATCAGAACTTACCCCTTTTTCTGAAAGATTCAGTGTTGGCAAGTGCAAAGCTCTGGTATGGGAAGATTTCCAGTCAACTGGCATCACATTACCATAATTATCAGTCAAGGCATTCCAAATCCTGAAGAAAAGAATAAAGGAACAAAAATGCAGACCTCAAAACAAGCAGCAACTGAATCAGCAATAACTATATTCCTAATGATCATGTATCTCCATCAGTAACTGTATTTTCCTCCTTAAATATTCATCTGCAAGTTACTGAAAATATTTTTAGTGTTTTAAAGCTATGAGAAAATGTTTTTTGATAAATGTAAGTTATTTCCCTTTTAAAGCAAAAATATATGCACAGAAGTGAATGAAACAATACATGAAGACACAGCTTCTATACTAATTATGTAACTATACTCAAAATCTTTTCTGGGGGTGGATGAGCCTTTCCGTCAATGAAATTTGAGCTGAGCTATAAATTACAATCCTAATGTTGTTCAGCAGAGGCTGAGTAGCAAATTCTGAGCCAATTTTTTTCCTTTCCATTTATCACAGAATAATGAAAACGCACAGATCAGACTAAAATTTTGGAAGAACTGATTTTTTTTCTGGGAGTACTCCTGCCTAGCTCAGCCCACCACTCTTGTCCTCGGTCAGTCTTTACTGTATCTAGAGTGTGCATCCTCTCCGGCTGTCCTGGAGGCTGGCCTATGCAGACCTGAGGCTTGCACACACAGACCCAGGCTGGTGAAGCAGCTCAGTCTTTAACCACAGCAGCTCCATGAGGAGGCTGCTTCCTCAAGTCCCCAGCCGAGCCCTGCCTCCAGGCGCTGTGCTGTGGGTGGATGTTTGGAATGGTTGCCTAGCTAAGGCTCACAGGAGGTCAGAGGAAAGGCCGAGGCAGACACAGAAGGGCAGACAGAGCCTCATCACTGCCCAGCGTGATTCATGGTTCACTGAACTTACCTCACTGTTTACACCACTGATCTAGTATTTTGCTAAAAGGCTTTATTTTATTCTTCTCTAAGAAGAATAGAGAGACAGCTGAGTTACCTTAAAGTAAGACAGCGGTATTTTTAATAAGATAAGCTGACTAAATTCCCTATAAAATAAGAAACATTATTGTAAAATAATGTTAAAAACTGTACAGCAGCAAGGCCCAGAAAGGCTCTGTTCCTCCGGGAAAAAAACTCCGAACAATTATCGCAGTTGCAGCTGCAATTTTGTTTTTCACCTGCTTTCTGCACTTTCCGTGTTTAAACTCAAGCAGTAAGACAGCGGACACTTTTCATGAAGCTAAACAAACACTAACCACGGTCACTGCACTTCAGAACAAGTACTTCTCGCTAGCTCGGCGGGGTAAGAAGCTCCGGGATGCTCACACGCTTCCCTGGCAGTCAGTGGGATAAAGCCGGAGGGCTCCCGGTCAAACCCGCGCCGCGGCGGCCGAACGCGCCCCCTTGCCGAGGCCCGGCGGCTCCCAGCGGCAGCCCCGGGGCGGGGAAAGGCTCGGCTCCCGCAGCCCACAAGCCCCGCTGGGCTCCGCAAGGCCCAGGGGCAGCGCTCTCGAAGGACAGGGCTGGCGGGCCGCGCTGTGCGCTCAGGCCGGGCCGGGCCTCCCCCGGCTCCCTCTCCGCGCCCCCCGGCCCGCACTCACTCGTCGTCCTGCAGAGCGCTCTGCTCCGTGAGCGGCCGCAGCGGAACGCGGCTCTCGCCGCCGCCAGCCCGGGCCTGCGGGGGCTCGAAGCAGAGGGACAGCTTCGCCCCGAGATCCCCGCCGCCCCAGCCGCCCTTGTCGCAGGCAGCCTCGGGGCCGCTCCCCGCGGAGGGCTGAAATCCCGAGAAGTCCTGCCAATCGCCCGGGTCTCGCTGCGAGGTCGCCGCCGCCGCCGCCATAGCTGGGGACGCGGCGCTGCGCGCTCCCGGCGGTGCGCGCTCCCGGAGGCGCGCGGCGGGCGGGGCCCGGCTGAGGCAGCGATCGCAGAGCCGGGCCGGGCAGGGCCGGGCTGGGCTGGGCTGAGGCAGCGATCGCAGAGCCGGGCCGGGCCGGGCTGCGCTGAGGCAGCGATCGCAGAACCGGGCTAGACAGGGCCGGGCTGGGCTGCGCTGAGACAGCGATCGCAGAGCCGCGCTCAGCGGTGTCCGTACTGACTCACAGCTCCGCTCCGAGCAGGGGCGGCTCATGGGGCAGGAGGGGCAGGCGTAGCATGGTTTGAGTTCGAAGGGACCTTTAAAGATCACCCAGTTCCTCTGCCATAGTAGGAGTATTTGCAGTACTTTTGTTATAATTTGTTTTTTACTGTGATTGATGCCTCCGTTCAGTCACCTAGTACGCAAGAATTTAAGCTTTGGAGATACCTTTTCTTAGGAGTGCTGTGACTCCCGTGCCCATTTGTATTGTGCCCTTACGTGCAGTAGCTTAGGATGGGCTTTTTTTTAGATTTTATTTTTTTTGAGAAGCCGTGGTTTTTTGATATACTAAAGTATGTACCAGCAGTCTTCTCAGCTTAATTTCCTGATTCACTTTGAGTTTCTTTTTATTTTCTTTCTACTTGATGTTTGGCAGTACTGCAAGTGGAAAATGCATTCCTAGTTAAGCCTTGGAGTGCCACTGAGGTCATTGAAAGGATTTGCATCCTGTCCTACTCAGGATTATGACAGACTGATAAACCCTAGTGCAGATAGGCATTCCAAATATGATCCTTTCAGACATGGTAAGGCAGAGGAGGCCAGAACTACTATGACTGTTAAAGTGTATGCATCATTGTTTTATACACTGATGTTTTCATTGTTTTATACATGATGTCTTCTCTTTCATTCTGATGAAAACCCAAAATGCTTGCAGAGTTTGAAGATGCTCTTCTAGAAGAAGTAATTCTTCCATAGACTTAGTCTTGGGAAGGAGCAATAATGCTGGATAATGTAACTAGCGAGGGAGAAAAAATTCATCATATGGAAATATAAAGGCATGCATATAAATACAGATCTATCCTAGTTAAAGTCAGTTATGGGCTTTGCAATAACTACTGGGCATTTTTGTAGTTACAGCTTGTTCTCTGCAAGAACACTGACTCAGCAGTCAGTAGCAATCTAAACAGTAAACACCATGCTGCATCCAGGGAGTACCACGTGTGAACAGTGTGGACATTTTCAGTCCCCTTCCCCTTAAAGGATGTACATGGAAGTACAAGGACCAGCAAGGGTGGCCCTAAGGCACGGAACTGCTCCTGAAGAATCGTATCTCGGGATGCTTAAGAAAAAATGGAAATAAGATACAGGTCTCTAAATCAAAGGGTGGCATATAAGTACTGATCTACTGCTGCTTTGAATGCAGCGTCAGGGATATTAAATGAAACCATTAGGAGAATAGGTTCAAAGAAAGGAGGCAGTTTTTCACAGAGCAAGTAGTTAAGCTGAAAACCACTTTGCCTCAGGATCTTAGATACGAGAACTTGGACATCAAGTTAATTAACTTACAAATTAGAAGAAAAAAACCCCATTATAGCCTAATAGATGAGTAGCTGATCTGCAGCTCAGGAGGTCCATGAAGTGCAAATTCTGATTCCATACACTTTTTGTAGGACCTCACATTAGAATCCTGTATACTTAGTCATGGTTTTCTGTCAGGTAAGACTTGACCACATGAACTCCACGGCAGGGCAAAGGCCTAACTTTGCATTTGATTCATCTTTACTGTACACTGGAACTACCTGGAATTCCACAAAGCTTCTAATGGGAAAATTCTTCAGTGTAATATGCAGAATCTTCCGTGCATGCGAACTCTTCTTTACCCACAGTACTTTCTGGACTGTTCTGATCTCAGGTCAGCATGACAATAATATGAACTCCTACTCACCATAATATCAAACTACCAATGTCTCAAGGACCAGTGCCCAGAAGTGATAAGTATGAACATTTAAGAAGACACGCATCCATAGGTTTAAAATTTTTTATTGTGCTGCCAAGAGCCAAATTACAAGAAACCGCCTTACAGTTAAAAAAGTAAACAAGCAATCTGCTGAACCGCAGTGCACTCCGAGTGCCACATATGCATCTATTTTTCAGAAAATTATATCTGCATTTCTCTTACAAGAGCACAACAGGAACCAAAGTAAAAGAGTGTAATGGATACAGCACATAGGATAAATCATATCTTTAAAATAATAATAATAAAATAATAATAATAAAAACATTTTACACCATGTCCTATATCCTGCTAATATTTTCAGAATATGGCCTTGATTGTAAAACAAAAGCAAGCATTTACAATTTCTGGATAAAGACTGCTTACTCTTATGCAAGGAATGGATGTTTTGTCTTGACAAAATCTCTGTAGTTACTGGACAGAAACATCTCTGTTTCATTATCAGGTTGAGTACAAAAACACTGGGGAGACCACATTTTTTCTTATTGGTGGTTGGAAACTGAAGTTATATAAGCAGAAAAAATGTTGACCCTTAATGATACACCTATTTTTTTCTTTGATGCAAACAGCTAGAACACCTTTTTGATATTCTAAAACAAAAAAAAATTGTTAATCTTCAGATTAATAAATTAGGTCATTATAATAATAAATTAGGTTTTTTTTTCAGTTTTAAAGTTCAGCAATCTCTGACCAAGTATTTACAACAATACTTGAGAGTTCCTTTACAAAAAATACATTTTCTTTTCACATTAAGCATACTGGGTATCTGTGTCTCTTATGACAAGCATTTGTAAAAGAAAAAGGCAATGCACAAATGGGTAATTAGTATAAAAGTGCCAAGACCTGTTTGGAAAGTTAACATTGTATTATACAGTCAGAGTTATAAATGAGGCAAGCTACAACAAACTTCCAGCTTAATGCGGACAATATTCCAGTAGTTGTTTCAAACAATTGTTTGCAAAAAAAACCCCAAAAACAAAAACCAAAAAAAAAACAAAACCCCAAAGAAAAAAAAGAAAAACAAAACCAACCGAAATCCAGGAGCTGATTGTATTATTTTATGGAATTGATTAGTGCTGCATGTATATTGTCATCAGTGTCTCTAGCCAATGCATTCATTAAAAAGCCTTTTTAAGGCTAAGCAGGAAAAGAAAAATAAGAAACACCCTGAAATGTAGCAAGTAGCAAGAGCAACGCTTACTGCTATAATTGTGCACGAACTGAACACACGCCAACACAAGAGTGCACACACACACACACACACACACACAAACACGTTCAAATCAAATCAAATCAAACTGTAGGTAGAATGAGATGCTCTTTTCTTGTCTTTCCTAAACTCACAAGCAATTAAGCATTGATATGGAATGCCTGTTATCTGTTTCTGCTCTGGGTAAAATCTCTCTCAGATAAAAATACATTCAACAAGAAAAAAAATAGAAAAAATATATACTGTATACATAGTATTTTATATATACAGTATATATATGTATAGTGTATATACACATGCACGTATATATACATATGTATACCTACATGCATTTGTATATACATATATATACACAAACATACAAATACTTTTTGTTGTTTTTAGCATAATTATATTTACATAAATATTCCTATAATGCTAAAGTTTAAAGAAGCATGATCTCCTTTTTTTTCTGAGCTTCAAAAAAGGTGCTTGAGTAATATACAATTAAAATTAAGCAGCTTCCTAGCATGGAAGTAGTTTCTAAATCTGCATACCAGTAAATAAGAACATCAACAGGAAAAAAAACCAACAATCTTAAAACAGTCTCTTTTTTACTCTCTTGTATGCAAGAGCTTTGTCCAACAAAAATATTTTTCCTTCTCCTGTATGAACAACCAGAGATTGATATAAAATAACAAAACAAAACCACAACAGACAAAACAAACAAACAAAAGCCCCTGGAACTGCATGGTGTTCTTGACTTTTCCTTCCATCCTTCCTCCTTTCAATACTGCTGTCAAAAGATCCAGTGCTCATATCAGGAATTACTTAGGCCTCAGTCATTTGCTAACTCTGCTGAAGTCTGGCTAATCTAGCCAATCAGCTTTGAAGAAAACAAAAATAAAAACAAAAAGCAGCACAAGGTAAATTTTATACATCCTTAATAAACCCACCCTTTTTTTCCTGCTATAATCTCTTCCTTGCTATTTCATTAACTACTGCAGCTTCTCATCATATAGAAAAATATTTGCAGCTACACCACACCTGTGATGTGACAAATTCTGTTCTAGGAGTATATTACTGTAGCAACAGCTGGAAAAAAAATAATCAGACCTTTTCATATTTTTTTTCACCTGGGGTTAGGCTTCTGCTGCAACAGATGCAATTTCAGTGCAACAAGATAAACGACTATCCTGCTGCTCAGCAGTGTATTTTCGTCTCCAGCCAAGCATGACCAGCTTTTCTTCTCTGAAGCTTCCTTTTACTTCATTGCCTACCCCTAGCCCCTGATTCCCCCTCCCAAAAAACCTCTATAGCTATGTTACAAGCAAATACATCTTAACAAGTTTCAAAACTTTGGTTCTAAGAAAACACTTGGTCAGTTATCTCAAGGAAAAGTGGGAATGCTTTTTCTGGCACATTGCAGGAGTCAGAGCTCATCCCAGAAAGGTCTTAGAGCTGTACATGTAGTCACAAATCCAATACAATCCACTAAGCAACTGCACAATTCTAGTTTTATTTTAATAGCAGACTGTCTCTCTTTCTCTCGCTCGCTCTCTTTCTTAAATCCTTGGCAAGGGTGCAATTCTTCAAACTGTTTGATAGAAATTATCTGCCTGTAGGTTGTTCTGTTTCTGCATGCTGTAAAATCCACTGTATCTTGAATCTGGGTCTGCAATTCTTAGCATCCTCTGAGAACTGTCCACCTGGACCCTGGTACCTTTCTCGCAGTCCACATATACCAGTTGATTGTTTAGGCAAGAAGGCTGTTAAAACAAAAAGGAAATATTGAGTAAATCATACAGTTTTTGTATTCCACACATAATTTTTAAAGTCTATTTGGTTCAAGTCCATAAGCACAAAACAAAATCAAACTGGCAATGAAAGGGTTTAGACTTTTGTTAAAGTTGGATTATGTCAGATACAGTAACCAAACCAACACTCTCTTCAGAGTCATGATTTTTCATCTTCTGAATGGAGTTTTGGTATTGTCATATCCCAGCTGGGCTGGTGTAACTGTTCTCTGTTAATTCAGCACCACAGAAAGGCTTAACCTGGTTGCCCCAGATGTGCAGCAGCTTTTTTTCCAGACTTTTAACAGCCTCTTTATTGCTTAACATTTTCCACAAAGTTTTGTTCCTGGTTTCGTAAAAATGGGATAGCCTGGAAATAGACACGACACCTTTGTTGGAGCTTTGTAGCAGGACACTGGAATCCACTGCTTCTTCTGGTTGATAAGCAGGAGCACGATGATCAGTAACAGCGCTATTGTGATTGGGATTGTCACCAAGGCAACAGAGCTGACGGATGCATCTTCGCTGGGGCGTGGCCCACTGCCACTCCGGTATTCTCCCTGGAGATGGTTCATGTCTGCAGGGCAATTGGGAGCATTTGTTACTAATTACAAACGGGCCTTGGCCGCAAGGAAGAATGGAATTATCAAAGTCTCAGTTGTACGTCTTGTCACTTGTAAGAATTCGGACCTTCTCTCCTGCAATGTCACCTTATTTACATAAATTAGAACAGCTAGTATCTTGGAGATGAACTATATTAGTCAGAAAAAGGCCATCAAAAAAAGAGGAGATAGAAGGAAACCTAAAGCACAGTAACAACCAAGTCTGACAACAACCTCTTAACTCAGTTGTGCTTGCATGATCTTATCTGATCACAACCAAATTCCCACTTGTAAAAAAATCAGACTATGTTTCCAGGCTGAGGAGAGCTTAGAAATCTTAGGATGAAAGTAATTTTTTCTTTTTTACTTCTAAAAACTGGTAGGACAAGTACGATGTGTTCACTCTCTCATCTGTTGAGAGCATTTTACAATACCTGCAGCACTCAGCCTGTGAAAACAGACTGCTGGCAGTCTACTACACTGTAGGAAGTTTTGTGTGTAATTACAAAGAATGGTAATTTTCAATGACATATACAATAAAATTCCCTCAGTTTATAGAGTGGGTGTTTATAATCCCCTGGCAGGATAGTTGCAAGCCAGCTACTAATGCCTGAGAAATGAAAATGCTGGAGTGATGAAAGCATAAGCTTAGAACTTTGTAAAGCAGTTACATTTCATGCATTCTTTCTCCAAACAATAGAATGCTATGAGATCATCCTCAGATTAAAAAAAAGGAAATCCTCACGTTTAAAATATTACATAGTTTAGGCTGTCCTTCAATTAGAAAAGGTTAACAAAAACTGTGGCAAAGGGTTTCCTCTATGCTGGAATAATATTACAGTGCAGTTTTAAACAGAAGATGTATTTATATCCTTAGACAACTTTATTGGCTGCGTGTCACTATACCTGAGGTGGTTTTTGGTCTCAGGTCTGACATCATGGCTATGATATATGTTGGGCTTTGGTACATGTTTTTCCACCTTTATCTATTCCTGAGAATATCTAATGGATCAAATGAAGGTCTATCAACTCTAATGACCTGCTTTCTAGTTTTTGAATCAGACAAGACACCCAAGAATCACTTCTGATTCATCATTTTGTTGTATTCTTAATTTTATAGAACTCCATCATACCAACACAGATGTTTCTTCTATGCAGAACACGGAGTGATAATGAGACAAAATGTACAAATATAATTAAATCAACTGACTCATCTTTACTCAAAGCAAAATGCATGTACTGCACTGAATTATGCATTGAAGAATATCCTCAGATACAACTGCTACCTGAATAGGAAAAGCAGATGCATTAAAACATGGGGAATAAACACAGTCCTAAGTTATCCTGGTTTATATCAGATCTGACCTCTGTGAATGTGGATTATATCATTTTCACTCGGTGTTGGCCAGTTTGGTACTTCTAGTTCAACATCTCCTCGATGATTTGTCTTCTCAATGGGGATGTTAGTGGGTTCAGGTACATACATCTCTGTGAAACGAGAAAAATGTCTTTCACAAGCTGCAGGCTGCTTGACTTCTCAGTGATGCTATAATTGAGGAAATATACTTGCCCATCTGCAGTGTTTTGTCCTTTAAATTCTTTGATTTGTTTCATAATTTTCATCATTAGCCTGGGATTTTGTTTGAAAACTTATTCCTACTGTATACAGGATACATGCCCGTTGCCATTATCGCTATCATAATGTGAACGGGACAAAGAACTGATGTGGACAAACTTGCTTCTGAAAATACCATCCCAGAATACATGCTTAACTACAGGCTTGCTCCTCTGTGATACTCAACAAAATCCCCCCCACAAAAAAATGAAGGGAAGGCTACATCTTCCCAGCTGATATGTAAACAGTCCCTACTGGTTTCTTTGTCTTGCTTTTTTTTTGTAATCCTCAGAGGGGACTTCTAAGAAGGGGTACTGCTGAATCGCCCCAGTTGTCCCGTCAGAAGGAGTTATCAGCTGACTGAATAAGGTGAGCAAACGTCTGCAGAAGTATATCAGGACTCACATTATAAACCTCTAACAATTCTTATGCCCCTTATGCCCATAGCTAAGAAAATGTCACGTTGCTTTTAAGCCAAGTTAAAGTGAAAAACAAAGCAATGTGATATTTGAAAAGTAGCCAACGCTCTCAGAAAACACAGAAATGTTAATCACTGTGACATAATCTGCAGAGATGTAAGGATATTAATTTTCCCACTTCATTAACATATTTCCATAGCCTTGTGAAAGGACAAGACAGGGGCAAGCAAGTAATTTTTCAGTTCACAGTTCTCAGAATAAGTGAAATTAAAACTATATTTTTGCACAATGTGCCTATCTGTTAAGAATATTAATTTTACTGAAGTCTAAAAGTCTGTTGCCTTTGTGATGCTGTTCAAACATGGACTGACATTCAAAACCCAATTAAAAAACTTTATTATCGACCCTAGGAAGCCAGAATGACAATAAACTGGGTTGTCACATCATGTTACCTGGACACATGGGACAGCAGCTTCCCTCCACGTTGATGGGTTCAGCACAAGGCAGAGGTGGGCAGCTGACAGTGGAGCAGAGAGTCTGACCCTGCAGGCAGTAGCAGTGTGTGCAGCTGTCGATGTCCCAGCGCTCCTCATCCGCATACGTTTCTCCACTGAAGTGGCAGACCACTTTCTTTGGAACTGTATCTTCTGTGGAAGGAAAACAGTGCTGTGATCCTGCAGTAAACAGCCAATTACACACAGATTGGATTTCATTGCTAGACACAAAAGTGAAACAATTGCCACAAAGAAATCCCAGCTGCAGTGAAAAGATCCTGTCTTCATCTTCCAGAAGATCTTTGTGAAAAAGATGTCATTTCTACTTCTTTATGAAGTACATAATTAGCCTGGGCTGCTTCTCCTCATTTTCTTAATGCAAGAGGCTAGAGGATAGATGACTGGGACATGAAAAGATGATATCCAAAATGCTGAAAAAATTTAAAAAATTCATTCTCTTTGACTGTTTGAGGCTACCAACTACTCATCTTCCTCCTTGTTTCCTAGTCAATCCTATTAAGCTAAAATAGCCTCAAACCTGTAACTACCTGTAAATTTCTAACTACCAAAGCTCAAGAATGACGAACTCTGTCTAGAATACTTAAAAAAGCAGATTAGGCAGGATGCTAAGAAGAAGTAGAGCAACTCTCAGGTAAAATAACTAGAAGTGCTAAGACTGTAATGATAAAACATATTTGAAGGGGATCTTATAATTCCCTACAACTGCATCAATGAAAAACTCCTGGAAAAGAGTAATAACTAAACTCAGTACATTTTAAAATGGTTAATATAATATAAATTGGAGATTGATGTGACCTTTCTACCTAGGCGTTCAGTACACCGCTTTTTAATGTTGCATCCTATGCAATCCAAAAGGTGGTCTGCAGGAAACCTATTTCACTGAGATGGAAGTAATGAACTGCTTAGCCTAGGATGTTTTTTGGTGTTGGAGCACTTTAAGAATAGCGGAAAAAACAAGACAGCAGAAACTCCCAAGAGCCAAGCAGTGCTTTAACTTCACCTTAGCTTCTTCCTACCTTTGTTTCTTAGAGGCAAAAATTGTTATGAAACCTGCTGATGACATGAGCTTGCACATTAAACATATGAATGAGATAATAGAATGAAACTTCTTAAACTTTCAGATAAATACTGGTTCAACACTCACACAGATTACATCTCTAAGTATGCCAGTTAGACATATTTACCCTATGTCAGCCTTATTATATATTTTGGCCATGAGTAAAGGTTTCAATTAGTGACAACACAATAGAGACATAATCTGGAATAACAAGGCTAGCAGTCAGCAGACCAGTCCAAGACATCTGAGAGAATAAATTTGAATACAAAAGAACACCAGCAAGAAATACTATTGTGAAAACATTAGTGGAATTATCTGAAAAGCACAGATGGTTCCTGAGGTCCTTGGTATCTCACGGCTCGCATGGCTTTTAGAATGGGTCCCAACCTCTCCAAGTAGATTTTGTAAGTGAAGGTGGTGTGGGCATGGGAAAGGAAGAGTAGCAGGAAAAGATGGTGGTCAGCTGCAGGAAGGGCATCAGGTTCTTCGATAGCTGATGCACATTTTGGCATATAGAGCCAGCAGAGCCCTTTGTCAGGAGGGTGTGTCTGGGGACAGGGTGAGTGTCCGCCTGAGTGCCCCTCTGGCGCTCGTTACCTATGCAGACCTAAACCTTAGCACTTCTGGTCCATTCAGATTAGCTCCCAAAATGTTACCTTGCTTCGCTTAGGACACCTTCTTCAATTCTGCAGCTGGTTTGTCTGGAAAAGTCCTTTAACTTGCTCAGGCTTTTCCAAATTTGTGAAGAACTTGTCACGATTTTATTCAGCAAATATTTTTTAGAAGAATGAGCAAAGGTAAAATCACAATTATGGTGCAGTACCTTTGAACCTCCAGAGGAAATTTTAAAGTGCTATCCTGTGAATGTCTCCTGTTCTGGTGTCCATCTCTATGAAAGTATAAACAAGGATGAAGATGAAGGCCACAACACCAACAGGTGCTCAAGAACAATGGAAACAAGACAGGCTTGCAGTAAGAAACCCACACACAAAACCACAGTTCAGTGTCTAGCTCTACCCACTTCTCCCAGATTTCTACTAGCTGCATCAGAAAATCAGTCTCATCTGGTAAGTGACTGGACAGTCTTTGCTGTGTTTTCTGCTGAAGACTAATCTTGTCTCTAATCAAATAGATATCCCTTTATCCTCTCTAAACCAGAAGGTTATATTTCCAAATTAGTATTTCCTTGCATGAGAAAGAAGAATGTTGAACACACAGGATGAAGATTCAAACAACAAAGCATCCATGACTGTAAAATTTTGAAGTTGAATCTATACAAACTGGATCCAGAAAGAAGAAGAATAAATAATGCAGTGCTAAAATCCTGCATAATTTTTTTGAAATTCTGAAAAATGAAGCAGGCCTGTTTCCACAGAGTTTGCCTATGCCCAAGGAAGTGACTGATCACCATCCCTAGGGGTATTTAAAAGATGTATACACAGCATTTGAGGACAGGATCTAGTGGTGGACTTGGCAATGCAGGGTTAACAGCTGGACTCATTGATCTTAGAGGTCTCTTCCAACCTAAATGATTCTATGATTCTAAACATTTTATCAAGTATTGCATAAAAATAATCAGAAAGAATGTGTACAAAGATGTGCTTTACAGTTCTCAAAAATGAAGAGCAAACCAGTAAGAACCAGAAAGATGAAAATTAAGTGCATGACCTGACTCGTCTTGCATGCAAGAGTATATACAATTCATGGAAGCCATAAAAAAGAGTCAAGTTTCCATGAATTTCAATTATTTAAACCACAAAACTTTGGACTACATAGGACAACATGGTTTAATAAAATGTAGCATCACTGAAAATCTTTATATCTGAGTGTTAATAAAAATTTGGCCACTGCATTTTGCTTTGCTGAGTATTTGCTACTAAAAAAAAGGTAAAGTTTTCATAGCTCACACATTTAAGTATTTGCAATATTATGCAACTATACAGGATTCAAAGTAAATTAAAGCTATGTCTACATGCTCTGTGTATATATTTGCAAACCTGACATGCAAGATGTAGGTTTTTAAAGGTTTCATTTTTGCACAAGTTCCCCTGATGCATCCCCTCCTCACCTACAGAATTCTCCAGTGCAGTATTAAGGCTCGTGTTCTGACTCTACTGGTCTGATTGTGCAACTTTCAAACACTCTGTATATTTTTTTAATGTTAAAATGTTTTCTGGATTAAAATTATTTTATGTCTCAAACTCACTGGAAGAAAAGCCTGCAGAAAGACAGTTGTCAAAGAAACTTTAAAGTCTCTCCATTTTGTATGCAAACCATGAGAAGAAATAGTAATAGGATTAACATTGCACTTTTGCCTCAAAATGTCCTCAAAATCTAAGTAGGGTTCCAAAGGCAACTGAAGCTTGGATACTTTGTAACTTTCCCTGTCATTCTTCCATCGAATTCCTTGTACTTCATATAAAACTGTATCACCTGTTACATGAGCTATTCTACCTGCAAGGATATAAAGATTTCAAGAGTTGTATCAATGTCTGAACACACTTCACAATCTTTCCACCATCTTTCTGATGAAGGACTGTTTTGTTTATAGATGGACAAGTTGACTCACATGTTCAATTAAATATTTAAAGCCCATCAATTTTCTTATACTCCTTCTTACTGTTCTTTTCTACTGTATCTCTCGCTACTGCCATTGCAAATGAAGGGAAGTAACTTTTGAATGCCTTCCAACAATGCTACAAAGATTAAATTCAGTAAGTACAATATATGATTTTTCTCTATCAACAGCTTCCATTCTACAGCCTTTGTACTTACTGTGAACTCACAAAAGAAGTCATCTGTACATAAATACTCCTATTCAACACACAATGGAAAAGAGATCAGTAATCTCCAATTTTGCTACTTTAAAAATGCCTGGAAATTTTCATTGTCTACAGCAACCACCATTTACTTCAGCTCCAAATTCAACACCAGTGCATGGCCCTGAGTCTTAATGCATTTTCAGTATTTAAAAAAATATATATTTTCCTTGTTTTAATCTCAAAGATATTATCATTAATGAAATTCAATTTTTTCCTGTATTTTAATTTAGATGCCTTATTAAGAGTTCTCCATTCTGTGAAATTTCAGAATGCTTCAGCTCATCTTCTGCAGTCATAATTAATGTTTTCCTCATATTATTATTATCACATAAACTTGACATTACATATGTGTTACCTGGCAGATCTTCCTTTAAATAAAATAAATTTTTTGTAATGTCTTTATCCAATAAGGTGTCTTACCAAGATTCCAGGAGAATGGCCTCTGGAGTTTGTAGACAAATTAGATGTATATCTCTATGCTGTTCTACCTAAAAACCACAAATCATGATCCTCAAAGCTCGCTATGCAGACTTCACTCTGCAGTTCAACTGGTGGCATAGACTGCATCTCAGGTAAAGCATTTCAGTTTGAAAAGAAAACTTCTGTCTTATTCCCAAGAAGGCAACAACAAGTTCACAACTCTTTTCATTCACTCACCAATACAGTAAGGACAACACTGTCCCTTTCTCAAAACAGGTCTCTCACAGGATACTGGTGGGCAAGACTCAGAGTAGCATCTAATCACACCATCCATGCAAATGCAGCTAGTGCAGACATTGGGCTTCCAGGACTCAGCTGTCAGAAAAATATCTCCTTCATCATTTTTGCAGTAACTGGGCATGCTCTCATTGCTTGATGGAGAGGGCTGAAGAGTCTCATCTGTAAATACAAACAGATTAGGTTATTTGACTTACAGTGGGCAACTTCTCTCAGAGCTCCTTAACAGAGGGTCCACTCTTGAAGAACACAATGGAATTGTTACACACTGCCTCACTACTTCAGAAGAACTAGAAGGACAGAGCCTCATGCCTCTTCAGTTCTTACATGGGATGAAGACCTCATGATATGCTCTAGCATAATGCTTATTTAGACCTTTATTTGTTTACCGAAAAAAAAAAAAGCAAAGCAACAAAAAAAAAAAAAGCTTGGAAAAAGGAGAGCAAAGAGAAAAACAATCACCATCAGAAGCAGCCCCTCAGAAAGTGACTCTGGATGCTCTAAATTGTATGGTGTAGAGGAATTAATCTCAAACAAGAGAGATTAAATTTTTAATCTAAAACCTGAAACCCATCTTCTACCATGTCAGCCCTAGTCTTTGAACGATGCAAAGTGAAAAGCTATTATGCTGCTGTCACCTTCACTAGTGGCCTTAGATGAGCTAATTATAAGCTGTTGAGAAACAAAGGGAACTTGATTGAGCTTCAGCCTGATGCCAATGGTTTGCTTTAATTCTCATGCCCATCCATGGGGGAGACAGATACCTGCAATGAAGCTGTACCTTAACAGACATTACAGGTCGAGAAACAGGACTAAGAAAAAGAGAAGAAAGGATTCATAAGAGCACTGAGATGATGTTCTCAATCAACCTGCATTAAGCTATGAGACTAAGCTTATTATATAGCCAGTGAGGAAAGATCAGCTCCTCTGAAACAGTATTTTGAAGTAAGCAAATGTTCATTATTAATAATGAAAAAAATGTAACTCAGGAGAACTGGCTACCTTGTTTACAAAGGTAAATATTACAAAATATTTTGTCAGGAAAAAAGCCCCACACCCCAGCCCAAACAAATACCTTGTAGCAAAACCTAACTTCTATTTTTTCCTAAAGTAAATTTTAAAATTTTGATTTGAATAAAGGCATATTTTTTTAGCGAGTTTACATGCAATTCAGGTTTTACTGCAATTTAACATGCAAGTTTACATGCAATTATAGGTTTGTACTAAATTTCCACTGCAATAAACTTCCCCATTTGCTATGTAAAATAGGAATTTATGGTGATGCATAATTGAATATCTTTCCTTGGGGGAAAGCAAATCCTGTTATCTTCTTGACACTGTGAGGCAGTTTAGGAGGAGTCTGACATGCCTGCCAGGCTGGAATGCTTTGATATTACTCAGCTGCCTTCAAATCACTATCAGAATGACACCATGTGAAGGTAAAAGCAAACAGAGACCAATTTTTGAGACCAAATCCCAAATAGGCAAGATAGTAATAAAAAGGTTCATAGAAACCAAAGTGTGTAGAAAGAAAAAGAAACAAGCCTGTATCTACCTAACACTTTGATTGCTTTCAAAGTTTCTCTAATCCTGCCTGTGTCCATAAAGGAGTGCATATTTCATAAACCTTCCAAGGATTGTGGTTCTTACACAACCCCTACACTATTAGATTGCCTTCAAGATTTTCCAAGTTCAGGGCCACAGCTCCCCTTGACACACAAGATCTCTCTTGCACACAGTCAAGTTTTGCACTTGAATCAGAGAACTGCAGGCTGTCACTCCAAACTGCTGAAAAACAAAGGCACCACAACAACCACCTGAGCACACACAGATGCATTCTCATACTGAAACATCAGACATCCTCAGATCAAGGAAGGGCTCTGATGAAAGCTGGATGTCAGCTCATACCTGGGCACTGTGGACAGCAGGAGTCCTGTGTGCGAGTAGGGTTTTGACAAAGCAGGGGTGGACAGACTTCAGTCTCACACAGGACACGTCCACTGTGGCATGTGCACTGTGTGCAAGAATCAATGTTCCATGTCTCTCCTTCTACAAAGTATTCCCCACCAGGAGCGTGGCAGATTGATGGACTGGTGAGCTCTGGCTTTTGCACTATTATTTCATCTGGGAAAAACAGAATTGGAAGAGAGGCAAAATCAGCTGTGAATCTTATAATTAACAACTGTACACAAGGTGAAGAATTTCTGTTATATATAAATTATTCTTAATGAAGCTCTTTTGACTTTATGGAACCTGCATCTCATGGAAAATGGGAAATATATAAACAGGAAACAATCTGAGAATCGGTCTGAATAAAGACTAGTTAATACAAATCAGAGATAACTTCAAGCATTCTTGGCACTTCAGAAAAAAACAAACTAACTTGTGATTTGGGAATTCCAAGAGACAATTGACATTTTCTGAAAAATTCTAATGATCAGACAGTTTCTTAACTGCTAAATATTAACTTCAGATACAGTTCCTGAAAGGATGGATAAGTAAGCTTCTCCTCTGGGATTTAGGAAGTCTAGGTAAAGGTTAAGTTTCCCAACAGATATGTGTCCATATCATCTGTATCATTAGATGCTACATTAAAAATACAACCAAACACCCCCCCCCACCCCAAAACCCCAACCCACTAGAAAAGAAAAAGCAAAACACAGAATCTACCCTCCACCCCAGCCCCCTAAAAATGTATAAGCACTTAACATTGGTGGAAGTGCTTCATCACTCCTCCATTAAAAAAAAAAAGTATCTGCCAAATTTGAAAAAAAACCCCACCTGGATATAAGGAAATGCCACAGTGAAATGCCACAGTGTGTAGCCTCATCCTTCCAGTAATTGTATCTCAACAAATGAACCTTACTTTCTTTTCAAACAATTAATTACATCACTGCAGCCCTGGCTAAAAGATTTACCCTGGCAGTTTAGATAACAAATTCTACCTCTTTCAAGTTAAGGAAGGAATTGAAACTGTTTCCCTTTTTCAGCATGAGTGTCCTCTAGCCTCTGGGGTATTAAAAAAAAAAAATGGAGGAAGTCTGCACCTCTTGGTGTTTTAAAAGATAAATAAAGAAACCTATCTGGTACCTTGAGTGCTTAAGCACTTACCATCAAGAAAAGGTTATGCCACCATCTCAGCCTGCTTAAAATCATTTGAAGCCTATCCCACACTAGGGGCAATAAGGGCAGTAATAGTTGCCTGCCTACCATGCTGGTTGTTTTGGACCTGGAGGGAGTCCACCAGCCTTTTCCATGCTTTATGCATAGATACCAAGATGTCTCACACACCATGGTTTTTCAGCTGCAGAAGCCATGAGTTTGAAAGCTACAGGCTCTGAAAGTAAAGCTTCAGGCTTAAAAGTGATGTCCTTCAGCCTGAATTCAACCCATTTAACATTAGACAGCTAAGTTAGGTGCCTCTGTTAAGAACTGAACCTCCTCAGGTTTCCTATGCTGTGAATGGAGGAGAAGAAAAAAGTGACTTGTTGCTAATTGTGCTACACCCCTAAACCATTTCCTGAAGGTGCCTCTCTCCTACTTCATTATAATGATGCCTAATGTGAACATCATCCTAACCCAAATATCTTGGTGAAGGAGAGAAAAATTAAGTGTACATTAGCTCCTCTAGTCATTTAGGCAGGCCAAGGCTCACAAAGTGCTTGTGGCTCCTCTCCATGTTTCTAGCAGTGCTGTTCCTTTCTGGAGAATGGTGTTTGTGCCCTTTGCTCTATGGTACTGCCTGAAGAGGAAACACCACGCAATTGTTGTTTTCATTTCTGGAGAATGATCGGTAGAACTCAAGGAAGCTGACTCTGACTGATCTTAGTCTATTCACAAAGTACCTGTGCTTTTCTTTCAGGGAATTATTTTATCTTTCACAAATTTGCTTATGCCATATTTTTCCAATTGCTTTCATTTATGAACCACATACACGATTCAGCAGCATTTACCTGAAATGAGATTGCTAGTCTGCTGCCTTGTCACCGTTAGATTTTTCTTTCAGCTGGAACAATATGTTACATGTTGTGCGATGGCATCTTAACTCATCATGGCAAAGGCAATACTAGGATCTTCTGGAAATTTTCTGAGTCATCTCCTTTACATTTAATTTTCTGCAAAGTCCTGTTTTGCTACAGCACATTACTGTTCCTGATCAAAAAAGCACAACCAGGTAGCCCTGCTGTATATGTTGCCTACTGCTCCCTTAGCAGCACTGATAATGATGTATCACTGCAACTGAAGTGCCACAAGTGTGCAACTACATTGCCTCAAGAAACAATTGGTCAAACAAATACACACCTTCTACACAGCATGGTTCTGTGGAACAGTAGCAATCAATGGCTTTTAAACCTTACAGGAAACCTTAAGATTTTTACAAGCATTGTGATGATCCATCACAACCTCTTAACATACAGAAACATGATTATAAGGGATGTTTTAGAACTCAATGCATATCTTGCTCTGCTGAAAACTAACTAAATGTGGAATGAAATGTAACTGCACTTTTATTTTTCAGTTTGCAACATGATCTCTGAGAATTGCCACTTCCATGTGGATAGGTTAAGAGTGCAACTCCAAATCCAGTACATCAGGACTGCTAATTACTTCAGTATCCTTATGGCAGATACATTTGAGTGACATGCTCTTAGTCTCACAATTCCAAACTGCATTCCAATCTACTTAAAGCCATGACATATTTTTTTAACATCATCAGTGGGGAATCAATATGTTGCAAAATAAAATCAGAATTACATTTCTAACAAATACAAGACTTCAGTGGGGGAAAAAGCCCCACACTGAGACTAATTTGGCCATAGTAAATCCTACACTTGATTTTGCTTACACTGAAGCTAGGTGACCAGTGTCTTGAAAGCAGGATTGATGTCAGACAGAGAAACCTATGTAGACACTCTTTAAGGAATGGACACTGCTGGCTAAGCAGCTGCTCTTTTATAAAAGAGACTAACATTGCTGGTGCTCAGAATCAAACACTGATCTCCTCCACAAGAAATGTATAGTGTGAGATAATAGGTTCTGCTAACTTTATATTGACCTTTCTTCCACAAACTGAACATTAAGCTTGTGAATGAATTTACCCAAAGTTACTCTCCATACACAAAGTAACTAGCTGCTGGCCAGCTGAAAGACCAAAATTACCATTACTGTTATTTGAATGCTCTGAGGTGTTCTGTACGTGTTCAGTAAATCAAGATGCATGAGTATGCTGACATTAGAATGAAGTCAAGGATGACTCTTGGGCACCTAACAATAGAATTGCTGGAATTGGAACAAATACCATACATTTTAAATTTTGAATCTTGTTTGTTTATATAAGGCAAGACTGATGTTAACCTGCCCCCATCCATATGAAGCACATCATCCCCTACAATACTACACAAATCACTGTGAAAAGGCTGAAAGAGATACAGACCCTTTGGAATCTTCCATCCTTCTGGGGACTTACTGATTTTGCCAGTTACCACAAGGTGTGAACTGGATTGGAGATCACCATTTTTTTAAGCAATCTAAAGAGATTGGTTATCTTGGGTCACTGGGAGGATGCCCTGTTCTCTGTCAATTTCAGAAAGAGGATCTGTTTATTTTGCTCCTAGGGTTTTCTGTTCTTAACAAAGTATTAGAAAAAGATCATAATTGCTTATATCCTGCCCATGCTGTCTTACTGCTCTCTATTTAGAGAAGCTTCATGAGCCTCATTGTTCTTACTCCTAACATGAGTTCCAATAAAGTCACAGACAATATCACCGTATTACAAATTAATCTACTTAGCACATTAAATACTATAGGAATAATTTTGAAAACAGAGGCATTAATCTTGCATTCTACCCATACTTCTTCATAGATGTTTCTTATATTACTAAAATGATATTGGAATGCAACATAAAGTGTACTTGGCCTTTCCAATGAAAGTATTGAAATAATCTACTGCTGGTGGCATAGGAGCCTTCCTCAGAACACAGAATTATAACGTTCAATTACTTAAGACATCTGTTAGTGTACATCTTTGAGGGGTTGTAAAACATACATCTGGAGATACATTTTAATAAAACTCAACTTTAAAATCAAAATTAAAAAGTAATGGCTTATTACAATACTTGCTATTATAGGTAACAGAGTAGAAACTTTTACTTACTTTTACTTGTTTAAAGATTCCAATATGTCAAAGATTAACATGTTAGGACCCACAACTTGCACATGCTTTAAATATGTAAGTTCCCATTTTCCACAGCTGAGAACTTAATGACAGCAACTCATCATGTTACATTAGGGCATAGAAACCTCCATCTCTGCCTACTACTGAAGTAGGCATAAGATTATTTTACTGTATTAAGAAACAGAACACGAGTGAAATGAAACTTGATTACAAAGCATGAGGAAGAAATCACGTGCTACCTGGACACGATGGACAGCACTGCCCTGGATGTATGGTGGGGTTGGCACAGCTGGGGACAGGGCAGGTGATCAAGGCGCACATTTCCCGTCCGTTATGGCAGTAGCATTCCCTGCAGCCATCGTGCCAGCTCTCCTCGTTCTCATGCCGGCGCCCATCCATGGACAGGCAGGAGCCTGTTTTAACAGGAGGCATAAGGGAAGCTGTTGCCTCTGCAAAAACCAAAGAAAAATGAGGTGTCCTGATAAGCATCTGCTGCTTAGGAAGAAACACCAACTTCGTGACTGGATTGCATTTATTTTTAAAGCACATATAAGACAAAGTAAATAATAGTTCTATCATTTACACTAAAATTAACAAACAGGAAACAATTAAAAGGTACACTGAAGGGGGCAACAGGGTGCAGTAGAATTTCCTGTAGTATTTCCTTGGAAAATATAATCACTTCCTTCTGTTGAACCTATACTTTTTTTTTAATCAATGAGAAATGTAGTACTGTCTAAAATAATGTAAGAAAAAGGAGAAATGCAATGGAGGGAAATAGCAGATGGCATGTAGCATATTTAAAATGAAATATTTAAATACCACAGCACATTAGATTATCTATAATGTATCTGAGAGCAAGTAGTATATAAAAACATTTAAATGAGCTATGCATGGTCTTGCAAATGATAAAAAATTGCAATCAGGTGCTAACAGGGTAATGGTAGATACTGGAAATATTCCATATAGTACTTCTTGCGAGAAATTATTTGTTTATATTACTACAATAAATGAGATATTTTGGAAGAGAATGATGAGAATTTCATCCCTAATTTCTTTTAGCTTTTACTGAGATGAGAATACAGTAGCTTAGACTGTGGCATTACTTGCATTCTGTCAGAACACACAAGCAATTGGTCCAGGGAGGATAAAGTTTCATTTGTATCTTAAGGGGTATTTAAGTGCTGCAGGATTCAGCCTCAATATATTTGTTAATCAGCGGAGTGAATTTAGAGCCAAACACTCCCTCATCCACATCACTGTTATGATGAAGGATGCAGGAGCAGTTTGTCAGTGAACTGACTTGTTTTCAGTGGTATGCCAACCATGTTCTCCTGACATATTTATAATGTTTTTTGTACTAAGTTCTTAATTTAATTTTCTTTTAAAAAAGGATAATGTATGAGAAGTAGTAATGTTTACATGTAGTTTTAGGAAGTGTTCAGCTTTTTTGCTTGTTGGTTTTTTGGTGGATTTTTTTTTTTTTTTTGCACACTAGTATGTAGGTCAGCACTTCTTCAGCTGTGGCAGATCTATCAAAGATGATTTCACAAGCAGATGGTACAAAGTTAGTTTGAGGCACATTATCAGAATAGAAAAGCCAATGCACAGAAGTTATATTAGTATACCATTTTGTGAACTAAAGAAAAATGCTGCATAAGGATAAAATACTTCTTAGAACAGACTTCATCCTGGTGCATGAACAGAAATACTATGAAAAAACTTAGATTCAGTTATTACACTTTCATAATTTAGTATCAAAGTATTTAAATTATGATTTGAATTAATATTGCTGGAATACTGCTCTATATGAAAATGATTATTGACACTCAAAAGTCCTAAATAAAAAGACTTTGCTTCTTTAGCAAGGGAAAAGGGTATCTGAAGCAATCAGACTTTTTTCCTGAAATATTCTAAAGGACATTCCATAATTTAGAGAAACATACATAAGCATACATACTCAAAATTAGGTTCACAAACTGAGATCGTAATTACAAATTGAAAAGTGAAAACAATCAGTACAAAAGCTAATATTTGAAAAAACCTAATGTGTAAATACAAAACAGGAGTAACTAGCTAACTAGAGGTATGGTTGAAATGATCTGAGATACAGTAGTGCACAAGGAAAGGAAGTGTGCAATGTGATACCTCTGCAGAAGAGGCAAGTTCAATATCAGACACAAGTACAGGAGCACTGTAAATTTCAATACAGCACTACTACTTCTACTAGTCTGAAGATTTTACTGTGGCTAAAGCACAGTATCAAAGTTTTGAACAGTGATGAGAGACTGCAGTAACTGGGTTTGTTTGACTTATAAACCCATTTCCCACCCAAAAAATTTTTCTAAGTCTCCAGTTGTAACCCCTTAAATATTGCAAGAATTCTAAAGCGAATGGTGCTTAGCTGCTCCAAATGTCTGCTAAGCTCAGGAGAAGAAGTAACCAGTTCAATGTGTATAAAATGAGACAGTAATTTTAGAAAATTCATTTTAAAATGTCATGTTTCTAACCACAGGTAAACACTACTTTAGAAAGGTTTGATTTTTTTCTCTTTCTGTTTTGTTCTGGTTTTTTGTGTCTTTTGGAAGTGGAGATTCTTAATAAATTAAATCTTAGACAAACATCTGTCAAGGATTATCCAGATACACCCTATTTTGTGCATGGGTAAAGAAGTGGACTCTCAGTTTGTCAGAGTACTACTCCAGCCTGTACTTCTATGGTTCTATTAATCCTAGCACAAGCTATTTCTGGCAGAAGCAATTGAGAAAGTGAAGCTAATTCACAGGCAGGGGATTTACCCAACCATTCCTCTTACTTAAGGATCCTGGGTCAAAATTTTAGCAAGGACTCACATTTTCCCCAGAATGTACTGGTGATTGTTCTAATCATTCTTTGACAAAACTGCAAATGAAGTGATGTTGAAGTGATATGCTCATGGCTTGGTATCTTTACGATCATGACAACAGTAAATACTACTTAGAGATGGATCAAGTTAACTTCACTAAATAATTGTGCACATTTTAAAATCCATACTTCTTAAGGAGAACACCTAAAAGTGTGCATACACATAATGAGTGACCAAAGTTTATAGTCTGGGAGGCAATCACGATACATCTAAGGGAACACTTTGTCTGTACTTAGTCACAGCATTATGGCAATCAGGAAAAAGTGTTCTGATTGTGAGACAAATGACAAGCTGAGTGGTAAGAATTATCTCAATGGGACACCATTCAGCAGTAACCCTTTCTTATTTAATTTTTATAATTTTAATTTCTAGTAAAAGTCGTATATTGTAGCTTATGTCAATGAAATCTCTGCTTCTCACATCTGCAAAATATGTTTATAACATTACAACTTTTATTTTGCTAGAAGTCTGAAAGTTTCTTAAACTGTGTGCATCATATAATATTATATAGAAAAAAGATAATGGTGGATATTTTTGATTCAAATGATTGCATGTTTGCCTTCAACTACGGGAGAGTGACTTCAAGAACTCATACATTTTCTTCCAGTCCTATGTTCCCATAGCTTGTTCTTTTACATTTTATAATTTTTTTAAAATGGAGAAGAAATAGCAAAAAGTTGAGAATAGGGTCATTACACAAAGCAATTGGTACTTGACTACAGCTAGAAATCAAAACACACAAGTAGGAGTCAAAGAAAATAAGCATGAAAAAGCAGTTAGGATCAGAGCAAAACCCAAAAGTTATTAAATGCAACACGTGGAGATGAGCAATGAAGGAAGTTTGATACCCAGACTAATACAGAACATAACCTGAAAATATTGTAAGGAAGAGAAATGCTGAAAGCAGCACAAGTATATGGCAGACAAAAAATGAACATCTGATCTCAAGGTCCATCTTGAACTTGGTGGTTACAGGCCGGGGATGTAGCATGTGTGAAATTTTTAGCTTAAGAATACCAAGTCCTTTCTCCTGGGCAGCTGTTCTTTCTAGTCATTGCTCATTAAGATTGCCCAAAAAGCATCCAAGAAACAGCACTCCAATTTTAGGTGATATACTGGATATTTATCAAATCCAACACTTGTTTGTAAAGCAAAGGCAATGGTGAAGAAGGCAAGATGAACATCACTACTGAAAAAAATGCCCTCAATTAGCTTATTATTAGCCGTTCCTTATTAAGAGCCTGATCCAAATTTTATTAATGACAACAAAATTTTAGTGACTTTGTAGTGGGAGATGAAAGCAGAGCTGAAGTTTTCTGTTGAAGCCCAGATGAATAGATAATAACAAACATCAGCAAAACAATTATTTTCTTTGAGCAATGTTGAACTGGTTCCCCCCCCAGTTTTCATTTTTCAATTTGTAAATATCCTCTGCAGTATTGCTCTTCTTTCACCCTGGTTTCCACCTGCTTTGAAGACAAGTTGCAGTTAGAGGCGGTAATGCAGGAACACATACCTCTGCACTTGCAGATAGCACAGCCGTGACTGTTCTGCTGGAAGCCCAATGGACAGATTTTACCACAAGGCAGGTTGGGGCACTTCTTACACCGACAGATTTCACAGCCATGCTTGTTCTTCCTAGATGAGCAAAATAATTTGTAAAAGGTCAGCAAGTCACTTTAAATATCTACATCTTTAAAGCAAGAACATCCCCCCCAAGGAAAAGACTGATGAGCAAAGAAACTTATTGTTAACTGCCACCCTTAGATCCAGTGGTTTTATGGGCTGTACAAGCTTTATGGATTCCATCCCTGGCATATGCTCCCTCCATTCAGTGGATCCTATGCTGAATGTTTCCTTGTTTTTTTTACAAAGGCCGATAATACTATTCAAACTTTTGGCACAGATGTACGAAACAAAGAACAGACATGGGAAGTTATAGAACATGATCTAGCAGGATAGAGGAGAAATAAATGATGTAAATCTCTAGAAAGCCTGGCTTCAAGCTGTAGAAAACTTTATTTAATTTTTAGTTAAAAGGCTGAGAATAACTAATTGCAATACAGTAGAGTGGAAAATTAAAGACTTTATGTATTCCTATCCCACCAAAAGGAATGCTTCTTTCCATTACTGTGTAGAGCTTTCAAACAGTGAGCTTTATCTAGCAAATTTCTTCAGACAATTATGAAAAGGCTTTGGTTTCTTTAAAGATGCAGCAATTCAATATTTTCAACTACTAACTTTTAACAGTCTTAAAAGAAAAGTCACAAATATGATGATTACTCCTTAACTGTTCGATCTCTAATATACTTTTCTTCTAATATTTCCTTCTTTTGCATCCTATTTGTGACTAAATGTTTACATTAAAATAGAGATTTTTCCTCCATTACACCCCAAGTTTTTAATGAGCACAACACACCTGGAAGTCAAACACATGGTATTTTTAAAAAGAATTTGGCACAGTAGCAGTAAACTGAACAAATATGCTATACAACCACAAAACTGAATAGTTTTCACACCAAGGTAAAACTCAAAGTGAAATGATCCTAAAGTAGTTCTTGCCACAACTTTAACCCTTTATATTACAAACAGTTCCATATGAAGATTTCTTTAAATGTTATTAATTTCATTCAGTGTAATTTTTCATGTATTTTGTCGAGAATGACAAGATTAGACTGCTGATTTCCAATTTCTAAAAAATCACCTGAAGACTTTATTAAACATTCATTATTTAGAAATATCAGCCATTGTGCATAATAAAATTATAGTTTGCATGTAAACCCATAATTTAAATTGAAAACTATTCTCCAAATAGCTTAAAAAGATTTAAAGCTCATATTTTTTTCAGGTGCACAAAATCTTATGGGAAAAATAATCCCAAAGACAGGGTTCCTGAAAACAGTGGCATCAGCTTGAAATCAACTTGTTTTTAAAATATCTTAATCTTACAAATACCATACTATGCCCATTAAAGTGTGCTGCATTTTAAAAATGATTTTGCTATATACTTCACATAGATTTTCTAATAAAACTGTTTAGCACACACTTGAGGAAAAAAAAGGAAGAAGAGTGTGGTTTTGTCTAAGTAGAAAAATCACATACATGAATTGTAATTATGCTCTGTAGATCAATGTATTAAACTCATGATACATAAAGGATAAAATACTATAAGGAATCCTTATAGGATTCCTTTTCTGTAACTTCCCTCTGGCTCTACTTTCTCTCACTTGCAAAACTGACAAAAAATCTCAGCCACTCATGAAATCAAGATGCCTGAAAATAATTTTATTAACTCCTTAATTTAAAATCCCTTGTTTTCTTCTCTCATTTACTATTCAGTGTACTAAGAGGACACACCACAGTAAAAACGGTGATTAAAAAGCCTGCAACATTTATGAACAAGGGCCAAAGAGAACTCTAAAATGAACCAGAAACTTAATGAGTATTACTATCAAAAACTAGGAGTTGCAAATGTAGTAAACTTCATTGAAAATCCTAAAAAAAAAAAAAAAAAAAATCCAGAAAAAATTGAATGTTATCTGAATGACCTCCTGTCATGAGGTAGAAATTAAACTGTTATGAAAAGCAGGCAGTAACAGGGAATGAATCTATACAAAATAAAATTTACTGATAAAATATGTAGAGATGCCACTAGAACTAATTACTAAGAAATTTCTGCAACAAAAGATACCTCTTTCATCACCTGTTTCACAATTGAATAAATACCACAAATATTTACTTTTATGGAAAAAGAAGTCTACCATAAATGCAGATTTATGAATGCATTTAGAAAAATATAGATAAGATATAGTACCATTCTTCAGGAATCCTGTAATTACCAAAAATATCTTACTAAAACTAGTTTGTTGTCATACCAAGATTAAAAGAAACTAGAAATATTAGATAATAATTTGAATAAAATAAATGGGCTATAAAATAGAAGTTCCTCAAAGCATGCCAAAAGTATTTCAAAAAGCTACATGTAAGAGATATTACTTATAAGTAGCTTTCTCATCTTGTTTGTCAAATTCTTCAACAAAATTTAAGCACTGCTTTCCTTTTATAATCCGGTTTTTGAGCTTCTGTGTCTAAATCTGTTGATCAAAATGCATTTGGAAGAATACTGCACTCCCACAGCTGTAAGGACGTTTCTATTTCCCTACTTCCCCCCGCTGTGCCACAAAGCAAACCCGAGTGGACGGGCCTGGACCTTGGCGTATTTTCCGTACGCGGGGATTGCGTGAGCGTGCTTTCGGGATGAGAATACGTACAAGTATCCAAAGGGACAGTACTTGTCACATACAATGGGTTTGCACTTCTTGGGCCGCGGCCGGCACTGACAGATCTCACAGTTGTGCGCGTCGGTCTGGAAGCCGAAGGAGCAATCCAAGGAACAGCCCGAAATGAGGCCGGTGCACAGCTCCTCCCCTGCAAAGGACACACACAGCTTATGGCAACGTGAAAACTGCTCGCGCCAAACACATCCTCAGCACACTAAACCTTCTCCTCCCTTTCACTTGGTCTCTTTCTTAATACTGCTAGGCCTTACCTTCAGATTGTCCTGTTTTTAAAATATTTGACAGAATTCTCCAGTAACAACCCAAACTGTATGAGCAGACACTACAGCATTCTTCAGTTCCTGTCAGCAACTTGGGGAGCACCACCTGGTACCACAAACTAACATGATTTTATAAACAGATGCACAGCCAATGGAGTCCAACATCCATTGGCTTTTGATAACACATATAAAATAACACATAATAGCCACACATTATATGGGTTTAGTACGCTTTTGTTCAATATAGGTAATCTTTATTTATCTTCTACTTATTTTAAATAAGTACTGAAAGGCTGGGATATATTAAGAACTTTTATTTTTTTATGCTGTTTGCTGTCAACTTGATTAAGATCTGCTTTTCAAAATATAACTTCAATACCCTAAGAAGTGACTGCAGCTTAGAGATGCTATACTAAAAGATCTGTTTCTTGAAATCCAAGTTTCATCTGCCTCTTGTGGTGGCATAAGAAAGATGTTGAGCTATTGGCATCTCAATTTTTCTGGTACAGAGATGAATAAAGGTCATTATATCCCCTCTCATTGCAATTTACTATTTTGAGATTGATCGGATTCTTTTTGCTTTTCTTGAAAGGAGAAATGCCAGAAAGACCACTCTTACCATATTGTGGGATACAATGTTCTTTTATTGGTTGCAGAGGTGAGAGAAAACAGAAAATTATGAGGTTTCTTACACTAAGGATGCAAAACACAAGGGAAAGTAGTGACCATTACTACAATAGCCAGCCTGAGATCAAAACAGAAAAAGAGGGACATATAATTAAGATTCTTCAATAGAAGAATATGATGGGTGATATCCAAAGGCCTGACTTCAAGAGTGATTTTTAAAGGATGGCTGATCTCTAGCTGGAACTTCCACACCACTATGAAGTATTGGCTGGACAGAGGTCAGCTGAAGATTATTCTTCCAGATTTGCTCCTCATTTGAGACCTGAAGACCACTTTCCTTTAGAGGGTTGAACATTTACAGATACGGTTTTTCCAGAGAGGAGATCAGTTATTAATACTGACTTATTCTCTAAAATGGCAATTTACTGAAGGAAAACTACAAGAAGGAATCTTTACTGAAGGAAAACTACAAACAAGAAGGAATCTTGCTTTACTTAAATACTTCCCCTTCTGTGTTTGTAATGTTGCACTTAAGATTCCAAAATCTTGACTTAACCAGATGTGGCTAAGCCAAGTGTTTCCTTATCTTTTCCACCAAGTTACTGCTCATTTGATAAAGAAGGCATGTTCCTTACTGTGTCAGAATGAGACCAAAACCTCAGAGAAAACTAGCAAATTCACTGCCTATTTCTGTGGAGGAATTTGGGTATGCAAGGGCAATACAACATAAGAGTCTCCTTATTCCAAACAACAGTGCTCAGTTTAAATAGGATGAATATAATCAGGGTCATGGCTCTCACCTCTCCACTTTTATGCAAATTTGGTGTCTGAAGCAAAAAGGGTGTTCAAGTCTGGGGTTGTTTTTGCTATTTAGAATACAGAAAAAGAAATGCCAGATCCTTTCATAACCTCTAGAGATTGTGTCTGGAAGCAGAGAATCAATACCACAAGATTTAAGCATTTACTCTCGGTCAGATCTAACCTTTGCACAGCAACAGTAGCCCTTGTTTTAGGTTCTTGCTTTAGAGAGAAACACATACACAAAGATCTTCATGAAGAAGTTTTACACATTTCTGGAGGATTAAGTCAGGCCAATCTACAAAGAATACTAATCTTTTTAATATGTAGCCACTAATGCTGATTTTAAAACATTATAATGCAGAGGAAACTTTGATATTTTTCTCTCACAAAGAGTGAGTTATGTGTAACACAAAGACTTTTCTTGAAGCAAGTTAAAATAATGAGAATTTGTCTTTCATTTATGACTTTTTATACTAGGATGTTTGTACAGAATTATTCCCTAGCAACACACAGTGATAATAAAATTAACTAAACTTTTCATTATGCAAGACTTTACAGGGTAATCATAATTTTTAAAACTAGGCCAGAACTTTATAAAGAATGTACAGAGAAGGATAGGATGTACAGAAGGACATCTCCAAAAAGAATTGAGTGAAGTTATGACCTTTGATATAATGTAAGTTATGATCATCTCCTGCAGATGCTCAGAACTGATCTGAGCAGCAAATAAACTGGAAATGCCCAGGTTGAACTGAGCAGAACCATTCCTTTTCTGAAGCATACTTTGTCAGGGAAATGAAATGTTTACATGGCCATCTATAAACAGTAGGATCACGAAGACAAGGGAAGAACAAAGAAGGGACATATGCAAAGGCATGGGGGGAATAATAGGTATCTTAAAGAAGTAAAAGGAAGAGCTGGAAATAACAAAAAAGAAATCTAAAAAAAAAAACAGAAGAAAGAAGAACTTTTTTTTTCTACTTGGCATATTGCTTTATCTTATTTGTCTCCAGATTATCTGTTAAGGAGAGCTGTTAAAATACAACATTCAGGTTTGACCATGAAGTTATAGAAGGTGGCAAAATAATGACTCAGAGTCCCACAGCTGAATACTTTGTCTTCAGTCTTCTATTCTGCTCTGATTTGGCTAGTGAAACTGCTTTTCATAAACTGCAAAAACTGCTTTTCAAAAGAGAAGTTTGTTACATGTAAAGTTAATATACTTTATTAAAAGGCTCAGGGTGTCTAAGGGCAGTGCTACAAAGCAGGAAGACATCCCAAGTGTCTCATCCCAAGCAGCTTATGATGTTAAATATACTTAAAACTCAAATAGTCAGCTGACATACTAACTAGGAGATCCAGTCTTGAAGCAATATCCTCCATGCTTAATCCTTTACAGAGTGAGTTATCCTCAAAAGAATTTTCACTTTGTAAGTGGCCAAGAAAGAAAAGCTCTTCAGAGCCTTGAGGTGGGTGACCAATAATCACCATTGCCTCCCAGAAGTAGACAGTAAAGAGCATGTGAGAAATCATCAAAAGTCTGGCTATGTCAAACATTAAGGGAAGGTTTGCTGAAGTCAGTGCAGACAACTGTTAATGTATAGACTTTCTAGTGTTTCGTCAATGTTATGTATGAGGTGATCAGAATAATCTCCACAAACCTCTGCTCCCAGTCTAATAAGATGCTGAAAATTAAATTCTGCTAAGATGCTCTGTACTGAAATTAACATGTTATTGCACTTAAATTTCTGACAGTATGACTGTACAAACAGTGGAAATAGATTTTAAATCGTTTTTGAAGAAAAACTCCACGAAGAAATGTAGTGTCATGAAACTAAGGGTGCAAATTCTGGTCTGCTTTCTGAATTTGCATCTAATCATCTAAATGTCTCCTATTAAAACATTATTAAAACATGACAACAGCAGGCAGTCTCTAAATGAAGCACCATCTGGTATGGAGTTTATGTCCACTGAACAGGCCTGATGAAAAGCACAGTCCAGCATTTTACGCCAGGTATTTTTTTCAGAAAATTAGGTGAATCACCAATGTCACAAAGCAAAGCATAGCTATCAGAGAAAGAAATATGAGAAAAAGATTGAAAAGATTGCAAACCTAAATACTCATATGTGGATCAAATTCAGTGTGTACAATTGTCATCCTGACAATTTTTCTATAGCCTTAGCTATTGCATTAAATTTATCGCTACTAAAATAGTGACTAATTCATTATGAAAAGACAAGTAAAACCAGAAATTTTGCTAAGGTTTTGCATTTCAAGTGACACATACTAAGGAACAAGGAGAACTAGTTCACTAGTTCATGAAAGTCAACCTGCAATGAACTCAGGAAATCTATTATGACAAAATGTTAGGAGAGTATTTGTTTGAGGGTGTTTTCCAACTCTGCTTAGATAAATTTCATGAGGAAACTGAATCCCAAATCACTAATGTATTTGCAGAGAAGAGATCCAGCCCTACCTGGTCTAATAACTGCTTCAAAAGTGTATCAGGGCAACCAGAAAGGCTGAAATGAGGATATAGCAAACATTTTAAAAGCTTATGCAGAAGAAAACTACTGTTCAGAGTTTGACAGAACTGCATTATGCACTTGCACGTCACTGCAACTCTAACAGAATGGAATTAAGCTTCTGATCACAAAGTGTAAGCTATTTTTTTGGGTTTTGTGACTGATTAGTTAGAGTGACATCACACAGAGAACTAAACTAATGGTTAGATAGGAAGTAGAAGACTAAAACAGAAACAAAATGATAAACAGGAATTAATTAAAGACATCTCTCATTGTATTGCTTAGGGAAACATCTGGATTGAGAGTAGGGTTCTACATGGTGAGTAGAAAAATGTTCATTCATTTTTCTTATAAAACATGAACTAGAAAACAATTTGCATGACAAGCTCAGAGTTCTGATGGAGGATATTGGGTGATTCCAGAATGATACTGATGAGCTATGACTTTAAGAAAAGATGAATGTGTTCCTCAGTGTCTCAGGCTCACAGAACTGTATTTTTACAAGAAATACTTAGCTTTTTAATGTGACATTAGCTGAAATATCACATAAAATGCTGAGAGAATCAAGTACAGTAGAAGGCTAGGACATAAACATGGAAAGGTTGTTTGTCCTGAACCAGAGATGTTATTAAATAGTCCTCCTGCTTAGAACTAATACTTGAGGACTAACAAGCACTGAGTACCTATAGCAGTGAATCCCATCCACACAATAAGACCATGCAGTTTTTCTGCCACATGCAACCACGACTGCAAAAGCAGCAGCAAAGCCAGTTACCAACAGGTCCAGCTGGTAGTTCACAGTCTAGTCAGTCTTCACTAGTGCTCACCACACTGGCAAAAGCTATTGCTTACAGACTTTGAGTCCTCTAAAGACTGCAGTACTAGCAAATACTTTGCTCTACAGTTTGATACAATTAAACACATTATATGCTGACTTGCATATGGGAATTTCAAATTATTGGATTCATTTAGATCAATTTAATGTGATGCTGTTGGACAAATACAAGCAGAAAGAACAGCTGAAGATGAGCCAGTCTTCCAAAAAAACCCATTTGTGAATTATTATCAAGCAGATATTGGTGAGGTATTTAAGCCTGGTCACCATTGTCCATAAAATCTTTTTAAATATAGTGATTTCTTTTTCCACTTTCTCCACACACTTACAAACCCTTTCATACATGCAGACTATAATAAAACAGAAACTGAGAGTTTCAGAAGAGCATTACACAGTTTAAGAGGAATCTCTTTGGGATATGGAGGATGGGACAACACTGTAGAAAAAAGTCTTGAGAACCGATGATTCCAAACTACCAGATAGTTTGCATGTAGAATGCTCACCAGATATGGTGTTTTAAAACTCTTTCCAGTAAGTATCTTATTCTCAACACTAACATCAACTCTAGTTTTAAAAGGTTGTCTGATATCAGTAAAACTGAGTAAAACTGGCCGCTGAAGGAAAGAAAAGCATGTTCAAAAATCAGCATGTAAGAGCAGCTGACATACTGAAGTGACCCACTATGGTTGAGGTCCCACCTTGCAAACAGGACAACAAAAACATTCTGTCCCATGGTATGTTAGCAGTGTAAAACATTCTGTCCCATGATATGTTAGCAAGGTCTGCATTTGGTAGAATTAACTTAGCAGTGGAATATTTCAGATACAACGCAACCTCTCCTTCTCAGGCATAGCATCTCAGGGCAATGCATCTCAACAGGAATCACAGGCCTTTGTCCTAAATTCAAACCATTGTATGCATGATTTTTTCCTGATTTCAGAGTGCACACATCCCTACCTCACACGAACCTATGAATATTTGGAGTGCTATAAAATATGGCCCAAAAACCTCTAAAAAGTAAACAAAATTCAATTCCATGAATTGCATGTTAGCTCTGAAAAGGGTCTTCTGCTTGAATTTTTAATAGATTGATTGTAATTCCAGCTCTTTTTAAAACAAAAAACAAAAACATTCTTTTTTCTAGCATATACATGGTGTTTAAAAAGCTCTAGGCTCTTAAACTGGGATATTTATGGTTTTCCAAAATATTATTTTACATATGGACACACTGATATTTGAATCATAAGGACTGAAAATCATCTTATCCTAAAAAGTTTTGAAAATGCATTCTATGTTGAAATACTTTTAGTTTTCAGTCCAGTAATTCACAGATGAAAAAAACAACTGCCAGAGAATACGAATAGATACATGACAAGAATTATGTCAGTATTTCAATTTGGCTTAGGCTGGTGTCCATTTTCACAAATTTGTAGCATGGCTACACAAAGCTAGCTACATACCTTCACCAGTATTACTTTCTCGATGCTGAGGACAGATCATATCAGGAGAACTGTTTCACAGTACCTTTACAATTAAGCACTCCTCAGCCGTCCTCTCGGTGTGGATTGCTACTGCTGCTTAATCTTCGGGGGTGGGGATCTGGGGAGGCAAATTTATGAAGGAGAAAACTAGGTTACTTAACAGTAACTGGAATTCTCTGAATATATTGCCTCCACAGATCCACACTAACCCTCCCTCCTTTTGTTAGACTTAAATCATGATTCACAAAAGCTGGAAAAAAAATGAAGAGCCTGGGCGCTGTGATGCTAAAAACCCTGTTTAAATAAATCATCTTGTGAGTCCATTGAGGCAAAATAACCACTTGGATATGGGCTCTAAACAAATCTAGGATTCGCATACAACACATGAATTCATGAAAATGAAATTGTAGCAGTGCTATCTCTAAGGTGGAATTACTGTATATGATCAAGGTTCGGGCACGCTGATTTTCTTCTTTTTTCACAAGGCAAGCCAAGTGAAATTCTTATCTGCTTCTGTTGCACTAGATATATTGTAAGCACTAACTCCAATATATTGTAATCTTCAGAGATCCTGCCAAAGACTCATTCTAGCGACAATACAAATAATATTTATTTGGCATGAGTTGTTCATCATGATTCCATCCTCTTCAGGGAGCAGTTCCACTATCTTGCACATGTGCTTAGGAGTTACTACTTTTGTTCTACAAGAACATGTACTTTTTTTTCCTGATGTGAGCCTTAAATTTTTAGGAAACTTCCTTCATCCTAATTTTTCTATGGTGGTATTTCCTTAGCTGAAGTCTTGCCTGTAATAGCTATTCCCTTTTATATCACTGCAGAAGGATAACACATCCTTTTTCTCTCTTGCAGAATTACTCAAAAATCTAATATGTGCTCTCCTTAGCACCAAGAAAGATTGCCCAGATTTTTATTTTATAACTTTTATTTTTCATGGAACTTGTTGTGAAATGAAAGTAACACTGGGACACAACTGCTACTAAAACAGAAAAGTGTTCCCTAATTTATATTTTACTCTACTATTTCCAGGAATTTTGCATTGCCTGAAGTACAATTTGTGTGATTAGTATGCAATTACTGTCTGACCTCAGTTTGACATAAAAATGAACACAAAATAAGTTTATTTAAATGGGAAAAATTAACACTGAGAGAATTTAAGTGTTGAGAACACACATCCCTCAGTATGTACTACATACAGAAATACAGGAATGAAATATTCAAATTTTGGCTATAACATTGAAAGGTTAGGACTAACTGCTGAAGAATTAACACACAAAAATAAGGAATTGAGATGTGTTCTCTCATTGCAGTCCCTGCAAGGTTTTCTCAGGCTTTTCCCATCATCAGTCCCTATGCTTTTTCAGAGCTTTAACTGTTGCTATTTACGGACAGCCTGTAGATAAACCTACCTAAGTTTTCTCAAACCTGCATTTGAATGCCATGCAACTAAATAAAGACCCACACTGCCAATCCCAAAGCCCATGCTGGAATTTCACCCTGCTTCATCAGCTATAAAGGGAAATGGTGTGACTTGCCAGAATACTGAGGACAATGGCTCTGGTGTGTGCTAGTATAGACTGAATGATAATGGCTCCTTTTAACTCCATGGTAGAAAACATGTTGTTCTCATTAAAGGAAAAGGTACCAACACTTCCAAAGTTATTTCTGTGTGTATCCATAGGATGTGTTTTGGGGAGAAGGTGGTTTCATGTTGAGGGGACTGTGCAAACACATAATAGACCAAGATTTCTTATTTTTGAATAGTGATTGCATTGACTTGCTTTGACAGACAAAAGAGACTGTGACACAAAGTGGAAGATGATGCATTATAATATGCAAGGAAAATGACTCATCTCAGCCTTCTCCAGTTGCATCTCTCCATAAGGAATCTGAAATTAATGAAACTGGAAGACAGTTGCATCTTGGAACCACTAAGATAAACCTTCTAAATGATGCAAACAAATTTTAAATTAACAGCAACATTCTAATTTGATTCCATTTTAGTAAGATTTGAAATGTTAAAAAAAATATTAAACTCATACATGCTCACAGTTATATCCTGAATATATTCTACATGTTCAATTCATTTGGGGTAAAACACTAGTCTCAGTCACAGGAGAGATTTTAAAGGGCTTTTTTTTTCTATGAAACTAATCCAGGGAACAGACAGGGCCCACACTGCAGATGGTTGCTGAAGAATGACTTTGTGTGCAGCTGCAACTACCAATCAGATTTTAAATCCTATGTTGCTTCAATCAGCAGGCCTTATTAATCCTGCCATCAGTCTTCACTGGGGAAAGAGGAGTCCTGCCTCACAAACAGGAGACCACTGGTCTTCCACAAGGACTCCTCTGAATGGATTTGTCTTCCTAAAAACTTTACTCCACTCCAGTTCTCCCAATGAAAGTAAAGGCCCAGACACTCCAAACACAAGAGCAATTGCTGCACACTACAATTCTTTTCTTATTTGTTTTTTTCTCTTTGTGTTTTGCTCTTGTATCATCTTATGCCATCCTTTTTTTTTTTTTTTTTTTTTTTTTGTAATGCCTTTCCTGTTTGTCCTACTTGTTTTAGTTTTATTCTTGGTATTCTACAGCAGTTCTTCCTAGATTCTGGATTTTACTTTTTACCTTTTATTGCTATGTTAGTGCTGCTTTGGCTTCTAGATGCTACTGGTCAGTATGATCATTCTTTCTCCCTCTTCATTTGTAGTTCCACATGTACTTACTGAACTTTCTTCCCGTATAAGTCTTGCTCTGCTCAGTGATTTTTTTCCTCCCTTCTCTTACAACTATGATTTGGCTCTGCTACTTTTAAAAAATGTTTTATTTTACTTAGCAGCACGTATGTTTTCACTGCATGTTGCTACAGCATGTTTTTGCATTCACTGTAGAAATGAAAAGAAGGATAAAAGACTAAGTAAACTACTTCTATTAAAATAATATTCTAGAACTGTTTTGATTTGCTTCTCTCTTCCTTCTCATTCTGTAGTTGGCTTAAACAAGGTGGGATAGACTTGAAACTAAATTACAATGAAGCACCAAACAAATTTCATTATACTGTACTTACACAATCATTCCAAACAAACCTGTTGTACTTATTTCTGGTAACATGAATGTAAATGCAGGTAATAAAGAAGAACAAATTACACCTTCACTATGTTCTTCCACTTTATCATTTTGCTTTTATTTTGGCTGAAATAACTGAAGTATAGCTAACCTTCAGCAGAGCTATCTAAAGATAAATGAACAAAAAAATGAAACTTTAGTGGAAATAGATTATTAGAATTAGGATATGATGACTTCAAATGTTAGTGTGGGCACAGGGGCTTCCTTACTGAGGCAGTTAAATTTAACTCTGTTGAGCAGCTTAGACCAGCAAAAAGCAAGTGGATGCAGTGTAAAGACAATGATGTTCTCAAAAGTCCACATGAGTCGACATGAGCTAAAGCAAAAACATTCTCTTAAGAGAACCAAGATGCAACTGAACGGGTTTGGACAATAAAGTACACAGGATCTCAAAACACAGAGAGCTGGCACAGTACATTTTCAGCACATCTGACCTAAGACTCCTCCCTTCTCATTTCTCAAACACTCTTTTGTCCAGAGTGGAGCCTTGCAAGCAACAGACCTTATTTAACAGAAAAATTCAATTTCTGTCATTTTGATTGATAACCACCAAATGATGAAGATTTCCAAGCTGTTATATTTCTTCACTTCCTTGGAAAATAAAGGTCTCCGCTTCCTAAATGACTGAGATTTTTAAGCAATCTACTAGTCACATTATTTACTGAAAAAAAAGAGATGATAAATGATGCTGTTAACTTTGCTTCAGACAATTTGCTACGGTAAAATGAAGAAAATTCCAAGCAAATCTGGCAAGAAAAAAATTCCCCTGAATAGGTTCTTATGCACTATTTAATCAGAAATACTCTATCCAAGAACATCCTGAGACATGGTTTGTGTCCACATGCAGTCTGATAACCCAGGACAAAAGAAATCATCCTTTGGATTGGAGTGTCTCCAGTGCGCCAAAGTGGAGGGAAGGACTGCACGCACAGGCACAGATGATGAAACTTGTCATGAATGTCCATCTTCTTCTTTGTGTCAAACTCCCCAATTAATTTAATAATAACAGAAGGAGAAGGAAAATCAAATTAAAACATTAAAAGCAGCCCTTAACATTTCTAATGTTTTCCTTAGGAAGAATGAAGTAAGGCAAGTAAGTGATAGCTTGGATGTAACCTAAGGAAAGTCATCCTTCCACAAATATCCTTCCAAAGGTATTATTTCTTATTTGCCATGATAATGTTATGGCTTGCCCTATATTTACTTTTGTTAAGATGTCCTCTCCAACACCAATCCATTCCTAAAGCTTTTTAATTTGTACTACTTAAGAATTTTATTTTGACCATTTCTACTTAGGACCCCTACAATAGTCATATTGGTTTAGAAAGTGGCTGAGAATGACTGGACTGAAACCAAAAGAAGAGGAATGGAGTAATACTTTGGTTGTGGAAGCCTTAGAGGCTGCAAGAAAGCTGAGAAACTACAATAACATTACAAAGAGCTCCTAGTTTGGGTTGGCAGCCACAGAGATGCATCCTGCAGCTGAGACTAGTACTCCGCAGGGGTCCTTTGTTGGCCAATTCCAAAAACAAACCTGATACTGATTTATATTTCACCTGTAAAAACTGAAGTCTCAAGGAAACACATAGAGAAAAAATGTTTTTTGAAACTCACAAAATTCTCACAAGGCACAGTGTTTTTCCTTTGGGAAGAAATAGATGTTAAATCTTGCAAAAATGCTAACTAAAACATTATATATGTATATACAATAGATATAAGAATTTGTTATAGAAATAAACATAAATATGGATACATTTGCATTTATACAAACACTCACTCTCAAGCATATAATTTTCAAATATTTATCCTCAAAATTTAAATTTTGACGAAAAAAGCTAAGTCCAAAATAGACTGTTTAGCAATAGGAGTTTTTGAAGTGCAGAAACCTAGATGCTCTTAAAATTCTCTAAACAGAGGAAAATGAAATGTGGAATTCTCATAAGACTTTTCAAGGTCTATAGGAATATTAGGTCCCAAATTATTACCTTTTCTAGCCAGCTGTTAATTTTCTTACCTCAAAAGTCAAGCACTGTACATTTTCCTTAAAACACAATTTTCCTCAAAACGCAAAACACGAGAACAAAATTTTAAGCAAGCAACATCAGAAATCAGGAACCAATTCTTTAAAGATGAACAACATCTATAACACACACATACCAACACAACATATAATCAACCTCATGAATGGAAAAAACCAGCATACTGTCATTTTCACATACAATTTGGTATAAAAGGTAGAAGCCACTGTGTTTCTGCATACTCACTAGTTTTGCACTGACAAATGCGACAACCATTTTGGTCCAGTTTGAAGCTATAGATACAGTCCTTTTCAGTCAAAGTGCAGTTCACCAAAACCTCACAGGTGGGTGGACCTATTGTGATATACGTTGGTTCTGGGGGTAAGAAAAAAAAACCCACATAAATTTAAGACTCTTGAATATTTTAATTAAGTTCACAAAAATCCATACACATAAAATTACTCTCTTGTAACAGCAAAGAGAGTAATTTTAATTACTTTTGTTTCTGATTAATATTCTGGGTACTTTAGAAAAAATTTGATAAACAGACTTTGTTTCAAGTGTACAGTCAACAAAAACTGCATGAAGCTGCAGAAAATTTTTGACGTATCTAAACAGAAAAGAATTACCATGTTTTGTCTGTTTTTTGTTTACTATGAAATCAGCTTTTCTGCTTATGCAGTTTCAAACTAAATGCAAAATATTTATTTTGCCCACATTTCTCCAGAAGTGTTTAATCAAAATTTCATGCAGATTTTTTTACTTTAGAGACTGAACAGAATTTCTCTACAGTTGAATTGATTGATACTACTAAGCTGCACATCAAACATGTAACTCAGAAGTCAAACCTTCCTCCATGAGAATAACATCACCACTGCTGGAATTTACAGCAGAAGACAGTCTGAATACCAAAAGGGAATGCAAGATGCACTGCATGTGAAAGACCTCTGGAGAGCATTTATCATGGTTATTTATCGAAAACATCACTTCTGACAGTATACTTTGCTGTCCCAGATTATGCTTTCTGAGGTTGAGGAGATTATTGTCGACTGTAAGTTATTTATTGACAGTATAATACTTAACTTTTTGACACCATTTAAATATGCTGGAGTATGAAATTTGTTTTGATACATAGGGTAGACAGAAATAATAACACGCTCTAGTATAGAAATTTGTTAGAATAAAAAAAAATCCAGGCACTTACGGAGATAACAAGAAACCTCAAAATGACCATCACAAAACAGGATTCAGGAGGAGAGCAATACCTATCTTTTCTTAAACAATTTTTTGCTCTCTGAAACTATCTTGTGTTTTTCATAGAGCACAGGAACTGAAGAACCAATGAGTTCATAGTTATGAGCATTATTAGCATTATACAAAATATTCAGGAAACAAAAATTGCATGATTTAAAGAACTGTGAGCTTTCATTTCACTGAAGAACTGTTTAGGTGTACGCTGTTTTTCCATCTCAAAAAATGAAGATTTATACAAAAGTAAATTTAAAAAGCCTTCCATACCTAAAGTGATAAATTGTGAAAATATGAAGAAATTATATGGAATGGAGGTGGCCACATGTTGCCATCTATCATCCTCAGACCACAAATTTTGCCATTTTTACCTATAGGCAGTTGGTCTTTACTTTCAGAGTAAGGGTAAAATATTACTCACTGTAGATTAAGTTGTTAGAAGTATACACTGATGAACAAAATACTGATTTCGGTGCCTATTGGCTACATTCCAGCACACAGCTTTTGCACCCATGCCTTCCAGTCAACTGAAAATTATCCTATTACAAGAATGAACTTTTCTGCTTTCATTGTCTTTCACAATTTTCAGCTTTCATAGCCTCTCTCCAGCCTTGCTCTTCCCAGCCCAACAGTTTATGCAGGCAATGAAAGTTTTTAATCCTTTTAAAATTAGGTCAGCTAACTGGAGTTTGGAATGAAAAAACTGCATTAAAGACACTACAATTAAGTTAGATAACTTCAAACTTATCTCAGAGGTCATGGTTCAGCTTATGCACTTGCCGAGTAACACTCAAATTCTCTTGCTCATATCATTTCTATTAGAAAAGCAGCAATACATTTTGAAATATATAGAACAGTGCCAACAGCTTTGTTCATGCACAAACTGGAAGTCTGCATAATGGCATAAAGTCTCTCTAGATCCCTCAATTATTTTCCTATTTAATTTTTTTTTTTGGTAGGGATTTAATATAAATAACAAGTTTGGAGATCAAAGGATTGGTTTCCATCAATTCTTCATTTCACAGCTCTGACTTTGCATGTGTAGTGTAGAAAAATAGCCATAATGGGCAAACTATTTCAAAATCCATGGATTTTCAAGCTACAGTTCTTTTAGTCTAAATGAACTCTTTGTAGTTCTTTTCAAATTCATTTCATAAAGTATCTGACTAAATCACATTCATGTCTAATACTTAACATTTGCAACTTCACCAAACTATTGGTTTGGGAATCATGAACATATTGCTATATACCAATATACACCAATAACATGATAAATTCCATTAATTAATCCTGGCTGATTAGGCCTCTGTGTATATAAACTGGTTCTGCAACCAACCTGATTTTTAGCATTGCTCCATTCTCTAACCAAAATACCCTAAACATGCAAAAGGCCAGAATGCAAGAGCTGCCCTGAAGCTACAGTCAGGTCACTGCTCAGCCCCCACAAACCTTCCACTTCAAAGGACAAAAAGGCCACAGGAATCTTGTACTCACAGGTAGCTAAAACCAGTACAAATCATATGAATCATTACTGCTGCCCAGAGCAAAGTTCACTGACAATAACACAAGCCAGAGAACTGAAGGACACTGCTGTTTTACCATCTGACTGCAGATGTGAGGTAAAACATGCTGATAAAAAAAAGCAAAAAAACCTTACTGAAAGTTGAGAGATGCAGGTTAGTTAGTATTCATTGATCCACTTGGGTGTAAACTAAAGCTAGAGAGAAAGAGGACTGTGTTTTACTCCCTATCATTAAAGTCTACCCCTCAAGATAACTTCTCTGTAATTGCAGGTGTAACTTAACATCTAGGGAAACCATCCATAATTTTATATATCTACCTGTCAGTCTGTTGTATAATTTTTGGTGACTTTCCAAAACTAAACATCTGTATTTTGATGCTCCTTTGCCTTGGACACACAGACACAATTTTTGTGCCTTTGATAGGTGAAGTAATACAATATTTCTTATAAAGGATGAAATTAAATGGCTGTTATATTAATTTGAAAAGTTTGTTTGTCCTCTATTCATGGCATTTTATTATTCTGTTACCTTTCATTTTTGGGCCTACTTTCAGCATCCTCAGTGTTTTCAGTCAAGCTTACAAATCTGTTTCTTTTTCCCTTCTCTCCCTAAAGGTAAGCCCTGAGATACAGTAATTTTATATGCATGCCTGCTTCTCAATGAGCTG
Source organism: Serinus canaria (assembly GCF_022539315.1). Classification (NCBI taxonomy): domain Eukaryota; kingdom Metazoa; phylum Chordata; class Aves; order Passeriformes; family Fringillidae; genus Serinus; species Serinus canaria. The sequence goes on from NC_066316.1 coordinate 34,466,956, forward strand.
CAAACAGAGGACAAAAGAAATAATTTCATTCCCTACCCCCATACGTGCAAAAATGCAGCCAGGGGAAAAAAAAAAAAATTCAGGCCTTTTCACTTCACTAGACAAGACTCAACAAATAAAGCCAGATCTGCTCTACCAGACTCTTGGCTATTTGAATAGGCAAGCAGTAGCTAAGCTTGAAAAAGCTTGTACCACCACACGACCTGAACTGGGCTTTCACTGCTGCTCTGAGCAGAAACGGCTGAAGAAAGATCCAGTGCACAAATGCACAGACAATGGGTGGGAAAAACGGGTGCTGTTTCTGCCTGTGTGCTTTACCAACAATACAACTATACCATAGAAAGAAAGAGAGAAGGAAATAAAGAGAAGGGGATTGAAGAGAGTCTGGATGAAAACAATGCATTATTTAATGGAGCACAGATTTTGCTGATGCCAAGCGCTTATATTTAAAGGCAGATTCCTACTAGAACACCATGCTCCCATATATCTTCTCTGATACTTTCTCTGCTGAATTTTGGTGCAGATTATTATTTTGCTTGCTCTGAGGTTGACAGAATAAAAATTAAGTCTTTACAGTGCCATTTACTTCAAAACAACTTCAATGATTTTAAAATCTACAGCAGATATTTCAGCTGCTGGTGGACCTTCAGTGTGGCTAGTCCACTGAGAAATACTACAATATGTGATCACACCCTGAATCTCGTAATTCCAGCTTGAAATCAAGCTGCATTTATGATGAAAGAAAGGTGGCATTCAAATAATGTCTGGAGTTAGCTTTGTCCTTAAGGACCTATATTAACCATACCAATACAACAACTGGTTGTCAAAAAAAAACCCCAAAAACAACAAACAACAAGGTGGTGTCATGGTAGAATAGTATTTTCACTGATTTTTTTCCATCTAGAATACTACTGTAATATGAGCAAAACCAATCCCTACACCCCTTATTCTTTGATTTCTGAGACCTCCCACTGCTCCTGAATGTTGCAACACAGCTTGTAGTACAAAAGGCAGATATTTTCTTCTGTTAACAATGTGAACTACTATAAATGCATGCACGAGAACAAAAGATGGTCAATTTGGTCTAGTACTGAGCCCTAAATTTGTTATACTGAGGTACTGAGGTACTAAGATACTGCTCAAGTATTCAGATATGGAGAGAAATTGGTGCATCCATGTTTCAGTGGGAGCAGGGAAAATTTGTTTCTCAGGATTACAGTTTTATTATATACACAATTTGATAAATTATTTTAAAAAAAAAGGAAGGGAATGAAAACTGAAATATACCATTGACTGCTAAAGCCTTAGAAAACAAATAAAAATAAAGAAAAAAAACCAGTGACAATTTAAAATATATTGCAATCTTGTTAACTTCTACTGTTAAAAAAAAAGATTTAATTATAATTATATAAATTATACAAAAGACAACTAACTAACTAAATAGCATCCTTTTCAAGTGTGGAACCAGAATGAAAAATTATACCCACCTTCCTATCATATTCTTAGTTCAAAATCTGAACTGTAGCCATAGAGTTTGTATCAGAAAGCAAAGAGAGATTACACTTAACTACTCTTCTGCAAAGCCAAATATATTCTGCCAGAACCAAGAGTTCAGTTTTGGTTTGTGTGAAGGACAAGAGGGACCTGCACCAGCAGAAGCAGAGCCTGCAGGTACAAGGAAGTGATGGTTTCCCTCCATTTAGCATTTGGAAGCCTACAGCTGGAGGAATGTCCAGATTTGGGCTCCTCAGCAGTCGAGAAACACGGACACACCTGAGCAAGTACATGACAAGGCCACTGAGCTGGCCAGGGCTGGAGAGGTGACACATGAGGACAGGCTGAGAGCCAAAGCAGGGCTTGCTCAGCCTAGGGAAGGAGGGTCAGGGGGCATCCTACTGCTCTCTACCACTCCTTAACTCCAGGGTACAAAGACAACAAGGCCTGGCCAATCTTGAAGGTGGCTCCAGGCTAGGATGAGAGGCAAAAATCAGAAACACGAAAGGGGAAATGACAACTTGATAAAAGCTGTTTTCATCTTTCTTTTGAACTACATGGGTCATCAAACTATGACAAAGTCATGGAGACTTGTGTGATCTCCATCCTTCAAAATATTCAAAATTTAACTAGGACAATGCCTTGACATTCTTCTGTCACTGGACCTGAGAAAAATCTCTGGTGGTCCTTTCCAACTTGCATGACTCCATGAATTTCACTTTCATATAAACTCAGGATGCTTCCAATTAAAGCAGCAATATTCTTGATGAATCCTAATCAAGGAACTGAAATCAGAAGACAAATATTTCAATTTCTGATGATTTCTGCATGCTTTGCCAAGTACTGAATACCTACTTTTTGCAAAATAAGTACATGTTTGCCTAACACTATATTTCTGAATCTACTTCATGACTTTAAAACTAGCTTTTTTATTCAGGAAGCAAAATTTCTTCCAGGTGTTTGTAAGAGCAATTCTCTGTTAAGAATTATTTAGTAACAGCCGCAACCAGCTTTAATCAGTCTCTTTTTTTTTTTTTGTTCTCCTTTAACTTAACACATTATGCAGGCTTTACCTCTCGGCAAGGTATTTTTATTATTATTATTACATGAAAAACAATCTCTGTTTTTCATTGGGAATGCAGTATTTTAACTCCAAAAAGGTTTTGTTTCATAGTTTCAGTAATATCATGTGAGGAAAATAGCTACTCCATGGTTTTACAAAATTGGTTGTAAGGAGGGAAGTAACTATTGTATTCTAAGCTTCTTCCTCTGTACAACATTTCTTCTGAGTAAGCTCAACAGAATAGGATTCTAGGATGTCCAACATCTCTTTTGTTTTCATAAAATGAAAACCTCTTCTGTCGAAAAAAAAAAGGATAAAAATCATGTTCTAAACAAGGAGAAAGAACTCCAGCATGAATAATAAAGAACATGCCCATATTAGGGGAAAGTGAAATAGCTCCCTCTTCTGTAGTAATTCATAACACAGGCTACACACCTTTAAAAGAAGTAAGATGTTTTGATCCTATTAAACCAGTATCAAATGACTTAAAGAAATTAAAAATCAGTGCATTCAAGACTTTACCATAAAAAAACCATAAAAGAAAAAAAAAACCCAAACAAACTGTAGTCTAACTTTTTATCTAATGTTTTAAGTGATAACTAGCTCAAAACTGGGCCTGCAGGGTGTGCTGCTCAACAGCCTTTCATTCGAGTCTGCATACTTGTTTAAATTTTGTCTACTGTCCAAAAAAGTTAACTGCAGCCTACTAAGCAGCAGCATGTGTGTTTACTTAAGCTTCCTGTAAAAACATTCATATCATTCCAAGAGTGACTAAATGTTTTCCATCCTCATAGTTCGCATTCCAGCCCTCCCCGCCCCTCCAATTCATTACATGAAAAATATCAGCCCTGAGTCCTGGGCTAAAGAATTTCCTTCCTGGGTTTGAAATACCTAATGCCTCACAGGAAATTTTTTCCCAGAATTTAGCTGTCTGTGCTGGCTATCAGGGTTCAACAATTCAGCATCACATAACAATTTATAAATGTATGCAAGGACGTAGGTGATACAATTTTCTAATGTCACAAGTAACTCTGAAAATACCTTCATTAGTACCTCCAAACACATAGTTCAGTTTGGCAGCCTTTTGTCTCAAATTTTATTCATGCTGACAACCTGAAGCTACTAAAATACATATTTTTTCTTTGAAAGTAACTATTACAACCAAAGACTATTTATTGCTGCAGAGTAAAGAAGCTGGGGGTATACATACATGTCTTTTTTGCAGTGATGCAATCAAAATACATACTTTCCACTCCCAAAATGTGAAGTTAAAACCTTTTGTCTGTAATAATTAATTCTAGCAGTTTTTGATTTAACAGGCATGTCAAATGAATTTAAATGCTGATAAGAAATTTTTTTTACAATTTTCAGTGGAATGACACTAAGAAATGACCACCTTGTTGAAGCAGAATCAGTTAAGTCTATTAAGAATGGTTAAAATACATTGAGAAGGCCATTCACTTATTTTTACTAGGTGAAGATAAACACTAAATTAGTGTACATCTGAGGCAAATCTATGAAAACCATTGGTGCTGAAAAAAATGAGGAGGATCCATGAGGTTCTTCATAAGTGAGACATCCTCTGAGACATATTCATTAGGATTCACTGGTTATTTATCCTTTCAGCAGCCTTCCACTGAATTCAACAATGAATCAGTGAAAACCATGAAAATGTCCCATACTCAAAGTCTTCCTGAATTTCACTGGCTTGCCCTGGCCACTTTGGTTTCATCACACAGTGGTTCCACAGGCTCAGCTGCCTTCTCTAGAACCACTCTACTAAACCATGATCTGGCAAGCAGAAGCCCAATTCTCTGCAGCGTGGCGTTTGCATCCCTTAATTGACTTTGATCAAAGGGCTGGTTGGGAGCTCCAGCACCACTGCCAAACAGAAACTTGCATTTCATGCTCTAAGGAGGACTCTGGGCCCACACCCCGTGTCAGTGAACACTGCTCACTGCCACTGACTTCATCCTGAATGAATCAAAATTCTTTTCACTGGACTCTGCTGCCTGTTTTTACTTAATGAAGTGCTAGACACGCTAAAGGAACTGAACTGAATTACATCTCAGCTAGAGTTTGGATTCCTTTATTGATGAAAATGTTAATTTCTTTTTGTGAAGATAAAGTGTCAGCCATAATGACAGCAAAGTACTGTGGGTCTTATTCATGAAAATCCTCTGAGGGGATTTTGTTTAACACTTAATTTCTCATTCACAGCTTATGCTGGCACCCAGCCACTTGTACCTGAGGGCTCTCTTGGAGAAGGACATGCTGTGAGATAACCAATTACTGTGTATCAGCTTTCTCTATGAATAGCCTGAGCCTCTGAGAGATCCAAGGGAATAGAAACAGCCACAGACCTTCCTAAAGGACATTTTTGGCATCAATGCCAGTGTTGAACACTTGTATTTATTATCTTGTTTAAAAAAAAAAAATCATACCATCCTAACCAATATTTACTTCCTGTGAACACAGCTATTATTTCAATTTGCAGGTGGCTGTCCACAGATGCAGACAGCCTGAGGGAAAGAGTTTTTCCTATCACTGTAGCTTCTTTAGTATTATTCCCACGCTATTATTTATTCATATGGTATATTCCCTCTTTTTTTGGTAAAATTTGTTAAAAATGGAATTGCTATTCAAACCACTGTAATGTTACTTAGAAAGCAAAATTGTTAGCCCAGCAAGAAGCAAGCAGTAAGCAGCAGGACTAGCTGCCAATTTAGCTGACTGCCAATGGATCTGGTTAACTGCAATGGAACAGGAACCCTGACCAGTCCCCATGAAGAGCTGGTCTGAGCCAAAAGAAGTGTGAGCACATATAAAAATTTTGCAGTCCCTTATGGCACTTGAAAAACCCCTTTGTCCCCTCTACCTAGCTGTCTGTTTTAATCTGAAGAAATGTGATCCTTTCCTTGTGCTGCAAAAATAAGCCATTGGCTCTAAAACCATGGGGAAAGCACAGAAGGCCAGTATGATTGCCTAAGCCTTGGCTCTTAATGAAGAGAAGTCGAAAGAGAAAACAAACTAAACCGATAAATAGATAATAGATTAAATAAACAAAGTCAAATCCTAGAGGCCCAATATCATTACAGGAGCTATAGAAGCTTTATAGAAGCATCCATCAGAAGCTTAAAACTAACTAACTGTTTGTCCTGGATCCACACAAGGGAATGGGCCTTCTTTTCCCAGCTGTTACCAGAGAAAGGAGGTGTGCATGCCCTGAAAAGCTGGGTCAGCTGAAGAGCTTCAGTTTGGGGACAGGCCAAGGATAAAGGAAGGTCTTCCCCTCCACACTAACATGTCTCAATATGCCTTTGTCTCCAATTTCATGCCTTTTCTGTGGAAAGGCTTTGTGCCTCTCTCCCTATGGAAACAGCCACCTCAAAGTACCCAGTCCCCTGCATCATACATTGGGTTTTTATTACTAAGCCCATGGGCTTTAGTGTGTCAGGTAACTGGAAAGAAGTGATTCAAGTGGACATATTGTATCAAGATGTCTTGCCAAAAAGGTTTTGATGACTTTGATGTTTAGTTAAAAAGACCCCAAACACCCTCCCCCTCCAAGCCCCCAGCTATGTATCGGGCTCTGTACTGGTAAGCTACAGCCATCACTTGCATGAACACTGAAAACTACACGTGAAATACCAGTACTGCTTTCAGATATGCAAGCAATTTCCTGAGCAAATCTCTTTTCACTAAGGCTGAAAATACAACTGCCATGCCCTGAACACATCAAAAAGACAATCTTAGTCACAACATGCCACAGAGGGAATTTTGTTTTCTTCAACAACTTTCTGCCTTCCTCTAAATCCCATCTTTCTCTTCTGTAATCCAATTCCATTATTTTTTTTGCCTTATCTTTTTCTTTGCAACAACCTTTTAGTCACTTGAGGACTGCTACGCTCACATTCTGACTTCATAGTTTTATTTTAAGCTGAACCAATCCAATTTATTCAGTCTGTCTTCTACAAATTTTGGACTGTGCTCATAGCTCTCCAATGCTTTCCAGTTTCCACCCTTATCAGAGAAGCACTGTACAGAAAAGAACCAAGTACCTACTATGTCATCCAGGGACATACCCACCCACAGGCAAGAGAGCAAAAAAGATTACTTCAGGTCTTGTGAATTCTCCTCTTGATCTTAATTTCAGTATGGTATTTGCCTTCTCAAGGCTCTGTTTATCCACATTCAACATGTTCTTTCCCCTTAATCACAAAACCTCTCCTGGAAAGCTGCTATTTAACAATGGTTCAGGACTCATGAAGAATCTCCTCCAAGCATGTCACATTCCACTAAGGGGAAACTGCGGGGTGTTCTTTCAAACCAGATGATCTAGGACAGAATTAAGCCAAACAAGGCAAATATTACATCTGAGAATCGTTTATTGGTAACGAAAAGGGTGATGCCCAACTAAACAAGAGTAGGAAAGACAGGAAAGGAGGAAAGAGAAGGAAAAAGAAAGCAGGGGGGAGACAGAGAGGGGGGAGACAGAAGAAGCGGGTGTTACCAGCAGAACTGGGGACTGGGAGCTGGGGACTGCGCCCTTGGTGTCCCCATGCACGCGGGGTGTGTGCATGCACGCTGCCAGCTGGGGAGCCTGCACAGCTCCACAGGCACAGCTCCCGCGGCGACCGCACCGCACACCAGGGGCGTGGGCATGGGCAGGAGGCCCAGAGCCCCGGACAGGGCTGCAGCAGGGATCGTGGTGACAGCCTGGATCGGCGACGCAGGGATGGGAGCAGGTGGCTCAGGCAGGAACGCAGGGCAGCAGGACAGGTGATGGCTGGAGCAGGTGAGGAAGGTGGAAGTGGTAGGACGGGACACAGGAGGTGGTCAACAGGTGACCAGCCAGTAAGAAGGAGAGAGAGCAAGAGCAAGCAAAAAGATTGAGGGCAAAAAAGAGGCCAGCAGCTTGTGACACAGTTACTTTTATAGCCCCCAGCTCCTCCCAAGGTCTGCTGGCTGGCAGGAGACCACTGGCCCAGCTGAACATTTGACTGCAGTGCGCCGGTGGTGACCTTTTGCTACCCGACTGGAGAACCTCTCTGGAGGATACAGTGTCCTTGCTGTCTCCTACTGACTGCCTATTCCATGTGAGACATGAAATGGCTGTCAGGCAAAGTCTCCCTAGAGACAGGGCTTTCCTCCATCTTCTCCCAGCTGCCTCTTGCAAGTGGGACATGTGCAGCCCTTCCCCCATATACCTCTGGTCAAACAATGTTGAGACAAAAATCAAAATCAATCTGGATCCTCACGGCATAGCATGCTGTATTTTCTCTTGTTGAATTTGGTGAGCATCTTTCTGTCAGTTCTCCGCTTTAAAACATATGAATTCATACTCTGCCTTCTAAGACACTGGCTGTTCTTTTTAGCTTTGTTGTCTATAGATAAAATAAATTTAGCTTTGATCTGAGCTAGTAAAAACATCAGAGCTGGTGAAGATACTAGTGGATACCAGCTACAGTACTACTCAAGAGAGGCTGCCCGCAGATTTGAAAATTAAATCCATATACAAACCCATTGTATTGGCACACCACATCCATAAATACCCCTCTCCTTCATGCACCTACTCCCCCATACTCCTGTCTCTTCCTCCTCATCAATCTTTCCAGGGAGCTCCAGCATAAAGCATTCAAAGAACCTCACTCAGCCTCCCCTTCCAGCAGCAGCAGACAAGATTGAAGTGAAGGGAGTGATTATTACCATCTTTCCCAGCAAACCCAAGGCAAGCATTCAGAAAATTATACATTGCAAACCAATCTGGGCATCCAATCAGCGTGGGAACGTGTATTGCATAGCACATACAGGATATACACCATGGATACATATACAGCAGCATGTTAGGAAGAATTAAAAAAGATATCTGTGAAGAACAGATACAAATCAGATCTATATAGTAACAGAAATATCACAATTGCTCCATCTTAGTCTTTAACTTAGAAAAGTGTCAACAGCTGATTTGATGTAACTTTAGTCTCTACAATCCTCACAGCCCAGTTTTCTCACTGTGCTAGCAAGAACATCAGGATTTTCTTCATGAGGGAATGGGAATGTTCTAGTTTGTTCTGAATTTACTGTATTCAAAGGCTGAATACATTTGTGTGCTGACATACTGGGCTCATATTTCAATAATCTTTGTACACGGAATTTCTACTATGTTATATGTGATCTCTGGCAGCAAAATCTTTTGAAAGTTAATCCAAGAAAAAATTTATCCTTATGAAGCTGCTGGAATGTAAACTTATCTAGAGGAACAAATATGTCCTTCATTGAAACTGATTATAAACCAGCCAAGAAATAACTGAATTGGCAGAACTGCAGGTACAGCAGCATTTAGATCAAAGACAGAGAGGAAGAGTCAGGAGTGATTGATACTAATAACCTTTTACTCTGGATGAGCCACAGCCAGGCCAGATCCACAAGCAGTTTTAATTAGAATTTTCTCATCAAATCCTAAATTTGTCTCACAAATCCCTGTACCCCTCAACACTCAACCCAAAATATGCGATAGAAATATCTTTGACTAAATGCTTTGGTTTGCATATTAAAGAGCTTATATCTGACATGCTTAAAGTAAGCTCACACAATTGAGGCTGGCTGCTGGAAGTGAGTTCTTTCAAATGTAAATAGAAGTTCAATGAGAAATAAATGCATGCTAAAAATAGTGATAAGCATATAAAACGTCTTCCTTATTATTCTTTATCTAATACTTATTTCTAAATAGAAACATGGGCCTGAACTGGCCTATCAGCTACTAAACTGACTAAGATAGTAGGGGGCTTTCAGCAGGTCCCATTCTTCTTCCTGCTTTAGATGTGATGCATAGTTAAGATTCTAACATGCCAGAAATTATTTCCTACATTCTGCATGAGTCTCCACAAAAAAAGTGAAAAAATTAGTGCAGAAAGTAAGTGCTACAGCTGAATCAAGAAATGTAGTATACAAGCATGAGTGAAAAAGCAAAGTATATTCATGATGCAATTACATAATACAACTTCTGAAAATAAGCAATTTTAAACTAATCTGCAAAAATGATGTTATTTCTCTAGGGTATATACTCTTGTTGAGAGCGTTGATATGTTGAGATGTGAGTAAGAACTGGAAGTCACTCAAAAGAGGAGTGAAAAATGAGGTATTTTTATCTTTACAATCAGTAGTAAACTACTATTTCAAAATCAGCTGCAAAGTTTACACTATTTTTGCCCATTTACTGAACATATCACTAAAGCACACTGATTTTTCTGCTAATTTACACAGTTGAAAATATGACACTTATATAATATCACTGAAGCCAGACCTTTGCCCACACTAGATAAGAATTCTGCTTCTCTTTCCTGAGCAGTAAGAAATTAGAGAAGAAGAAAGATGGAGAAACTAAACTGGAGAGCACAGACAGTGCTTCTGCTCATACAGTGCACTGCAAAATTCAGGTTAAGCTGTGGATATGCAAGTGCAATGAGGTGGTATGCAGAAAAGCATCAAATTGCTGACAATCCATTTTAATTCCTCTTTAGGAAAAAATGAGCCTGGAATTTACTTCATTGATTGTAGCTCCATTAAAATGTAGTGCACATCTTTTTCATTAGAATCAATAATCAAGGGATTGATTTCTCAGCCAGCTTCCCAGCCAGGACCTTATTCTCCCCTGTTCCCACCACCCCTGCAGGTCATGGACAGCATGGTGAGCATCAGCAGCAGAACTTCATCAACAGAAACAATGCTCAGGAAAAACAGTGAGAAGCTGATTTAAAATAGGGAGGAGTACTGATCCATGCAGCTTACCTGTTTAAGAGAATAGAGATGTCAGGTGGCTGGATGATGGCAGAAACAAAATAGCATTTTAGATGGGACTAGCTTGTCATTAAAATGATAAAACTAAAATGTGGGAAAAATCAGTTGTGCAAAGGAAGTAAAAGTTTTAACTGCCTTCCCAAGGTATGCATAGTTCAGCCTTAGAACAAGGAGAAAACCAGAGAAGAGAAATCCAAAGAAGCTCCTTGCCTACTGGGTTAGCAAGTGACAGCTGTATTGTAATGAAAGCAGACAGTAGTTGTTTCCTACCCCATGCATTAACTCCAGGTAGAAACACTACTAATCTCAGATTTAAGGCTTAAAACATATGAAGCTCTCTGACCTTGGAGGCGGGCCAGAAATCTACAGCTTACACAGAAGTCCCTGCTGCTATCAGCTCAAACACCTTTTTTAAAAAAGGTAATTTTAAGATACACATTCTTAATGTTAAATGCAGACAGTCAACATCTAACATTGTTATTTTTTCCTAGTGTTCTGGGATTTTCTTAATGTGTGCTTTTAAAGAAAAATGTTAACACATTCAGAAAGACACACAGGGCTCATACTTCAAATCAGATAACACCTTGCTCTCATCTTTCTAAATACTTTTATTCAAGCTGCTCATCACAAGGCGTAACAGCCTTGAACTTGTTTGATGCTCCAAAACATGACTCCAAGAGATTTGCTGGTACCCTTGATGGTTCATTTCTCAGAGATTTTTTTCATTTGTCATTATTGCAAAATAAGTTAATGTAAGTCTCAAATGCTGAATAACTTCTCACCAAATCATCCAGACGTGCTTCTTGCAAAGTCAATTTTTTAAATCTTGGGTTCTAGCATCTGAACTCACTACTGTGTTTTAACAGTCCAATTTTTTTTAACCTTGAAATAATCCCATATCTCGATTCCTGGAATTAAATAATTTGCAATAATAGATCATAATAATTTGTTTTGGTTATATTTGTTTGCTGTGGGAGAGGGAAGGGAAAATATAACAGAGGATTCAAGTGTTTTCAGATGTTCTCTAACCCCTGGTACCTAAGTATGCTGAAACTTTGATCCAGCACGAACTAATTGTAGGTTTCACCATTTAGATAATTTCATTACCTTTTGGGAAAAAAAAAACAAAACACCAAGGCAAATGTGATGCTTTTAAGCTTAAAACTTAGGAAGTTCCTCAAATACCATTCAGTATCACTGCCTTCCAGATGATACACTCAAAACTAAATGACTACAATTAAGCATACATCATGCAAAGGCTAACATGACAAACAAATAGGAAGTCAGATTATTTTTTAATAAAACATAATTTAGATGACACAAGGACCTCATTTAAATATTGATTCCACAATTCTATTGTGTCAGTTTCTATCCATTTGTATCATAAATATGATTGCACTCCATAAGTCACTCACCAAAGCAACTATGAAACAGCTTTTAAGGACTGAAACAGTTGTAGCTACATCCTCTTCTAAAAGTACAAACATGTTATTGCATAGAATTATGCAGCCTAGTCCAGAGGACCTAACTTGTGTCCTGAGAGCACTGCAGAGACATTACTGTGGTATGTTAATGAAGCACCAGCTTGTTTATGTTGCAACCTTTAGCAATGAAGGATGGAAGCCTATGCTTGACCCTGTGTTTGCTTCCCACAGTTCTTCATAATTGACTTTTATTTTTATATATTTCATTCATTTTCTCCAGTCTGGAAGAGGAAAACAGACACATTTGCCTATCCTTCCCTCATTAGAGGAAAAGAATCCTCTCAGTGTATTAACATGTTGAGAATACTTCCATCAGCCTCTCTTTCTCTCTGTATGCCTTCCCAAGCTGGCTCAGACACCTAGCTAATGAGGGGTGACAGCACAGGCTCTCTTTGATACCCCATCCTGAGGTGATCACTGGGGATTAGCAGCAGTTAACCTGCTTCCTCACAGTGACATTAATTCAGTGCAAACAGCGCAATTCTGTGCAATTCACTTCAGCTTTAACACATTGTATCAAACACCTTCTTCATACCTAGTGATGTTAATTCTGGAGTTAAAGAGCATCTGTAAGAAATCCTTACGCTCCTCAGATTTATCCCAAAAAGTAAGTATCTCAGTGAGCTTACTTGGATGGATACTGCAAACCAAGAAGGGCTCCAAGACACATGTAGATATACAAAATTCTTTTTTTTTTCTTAAATCAGAGATGGAATGAAAAAAACTTACAAGTGTCAACTCACTGAGCACCCACAAGTGTTTGTGTACTGTGAAGATGGCTCTAGGTCTAGAAGAACTGTTTCTAAATTTATCTGGTGTTTTCCCTGATGAACGGCTACTCCATAAAATGCAGCTCTAAATGCACATTTACATATGCAATTCAAAATATTTTTTAGTGTCTCAGTTTGCAAGTCTTCATATTTCCACTGTCAGGCTGGGCAAGCATTTACCTTATAGTTAGGTTAAATCTCAGTTATACCATATACATGTATTCCACAAACAAATGAAAAAGTAATTGTGAAGTTGAAGAGTTAATCTATCTCCCAGGTAATATGCCTTTTTACAAATTTCACTGAAATAATTATGTCCAATATCAAACTATGTTGTATAAAGACATTTTTAGTTGCAACTAAATGACAGCGATGAAGAAGAAAACACAAATAATCCAAATAACAGTAATACCTATAGTGACAAACATTTTGACCTTCTAACTTCTCCTATATTTCTTAATAAGGCTTGAGCAAAGCTAAGAGAAGATTAGTAGCTAAGGCTGATCTTAACCACCTCTTTATGCCAAAAGAGTGCCAGGGATTGCCAACATACAGGCGTAGTTAAACCACGCTGATGTTTCCTGCCCTCTGTAATTATTCAGTAACCAGCCAATGCCACACCAGCTTCTTCAATCCTCCAAAATTTTAAAGTTAACCAAGAATTGCCAGGAAAGCAGTGACTATGACAGACAAATGCAAAAAAGGAGGACTAGCACTCCTACCTTCACAGACGGGGCAGCACTCCCCAGGGACCTTGACAGGGTTGAGGCAGCTCTGCCCGCAGGCCGTGGCCACGCAGTGCGGGTCCCCGTTGATGCACTGGCAGAAGGTGCAGTCGTCCTCCCGCCAGCGGTCCCCGTGAGCTTGGATCTGCCCATTGGCATAGCAGCCAGCAGGGTTATTGACTGGATAAAGTGGGTCTGAAATGACAGCAATTGCAAGAGTGTGTGTTATTAATTTTCAAATTTTTTGGTTTTATTCTTCAGGACAAAATGGTTCTTGGATCTGTTGATTCTTTTTTTTTGTACCAACATTTCTAAGTGACCCACTGGAATGACTCCTGTCAGCACTGCAACACTCTTTTACACTAAGAACAAAGATGAGGCATTGTCTGGCACATTTTTTGCTGAACAGGAAGAGTGCCTTTGAGCTGCACCTCATCCTAGTGTTGGAGATATACTACCTTTTTGAATGGGGTCAGTCTTCAACTTCATTTCAGTTAAGTTTTGTCTCTTCAAAGCCACAAGTCCCACTTACCTGCTAGCAGTCAAATTAAGATCTGGGTATTTAAATAACAGAATTTTAGGAAGTATGCTTTGTGTAAGATTTCTCTTAAAGTTCCATGAAAGTCTGTATATGCTACCTCATTTCTGGAAATAAAAGCAGCTTTTACTCTTCAGAAATAATAGTACTCCAGAGATGTGGTAAGTTGCACTGATATTAATAGTTTAAAAATATATACATTATGTGAATGTATACAGATATCATGGTGGCTAAGAAAAGGTTACTGTCAGGCTCAGAAACAAAGTATCTGAGAATGTACAGTAAGTAGGTCAGGTTTGCAAAGCAAGCAACACTACAAATTACACAGTAAAGCAAATTTAATATACTTAAAGCAATAAACACACCTGAAAATATCTTTTTTAGCAGGCATAAAAAAAGCACAAGGGATTTATTATAAGTTAATTTTCCAGGAGGGTTAAGACGGAAGGACTTGGGAGAAATGGGATGTCCTATCTGAAGAAAAATAAGGCTTGAATGAAACTTGGATTATTCTTCGGAGTTTTGTCAGTCCCCTTTGGAAGAAAGGCAACGCATTTTGAATGTAGATAAAACCTGTAGCAGTGCCAGTTGCTGTTGTCTTATTCAAAGCCCCTTTGTGACACTCCAAACATTTGGAGTGAAATGGCACACAACTTCACCCCCCCCACCCCGAGCTGTACTGATTTTCAGAATTTTAGTAAAATTCTCATTAAGCCCAAAACCAGATGGCTGTGAAAATAAGGCATTTAAAAATTAAAATGCTACCTAAATTCTTAACTTTGCACCTTTGATGTTTTAGGATGATCTTGCATCTGTAAAAAACCAACATACAGGTTTTTGACCTTGCCAAAAATCAAATCATACACAAAGAAACGAAGTGAATTTTATCATTCAACCTATGTACAGGATTCTGATTGACAGATGAATAGAGAAAAAGCACAGAAAAAGCATACTAGACTTGTGCTACTTTGTCTTCTATACAACTCAAAGCACAAAGTTCCTGGTACCCTTAAAAGTTCAGTAGCATTTATAGCCATAAATTACATCTCCTAATACTGATGTAGCCTACAGAACTTTGAGCAAGAACTACTCCTGGAGTTAAGCCAAGAAGGGCTTTTGCCTGTACTACACAACTCACACCAAATTTAGTACTTCCCATTTTAGAATTCTTGGGGAAAAAAAAGCTTTTTTTTTTTTAAATATTTCTATCATCAAGTAAATATTTGTAGGAAGCAACTGATCACCGTGACAACAAGCCATGAAATACTCAACAGAAGAAGAGCAGGCAGAAAAAAATGTCCCTTCTTCACCAACTAGAAAAGCACAAATGGGTGGGCTGATATGTTCTGCCCATTTAAAATACATGACCTTGTCAACTGAAGTGTCAACTTTACCCAAGGTATTTAAAAATGGACCAGAGCCATCTTTTTTTTTTTTTTTTTTTTTTTTGAGTGTTTAAAGGAACCAGGACAATTATAATATGTTAATGGCACCAGCTGTCTAGGCTCACTTACAAGAATGCCACTAAATCAAGAGGGATTTCTAGTAAAAATCACCATGTATCTTACCATCCAATCATTTAGAATTCAGACTTCCTTCATTTAGTGCCATAACCCCTATCAGGAGAATACACAACAGAAAGAAGCAAGCCATATAGCACCAGGTGATTTGACAGAGGACCCTGTAACTTGGTATTAAGCCACAGTCATTACTAGAAAAATAAGACTACATATTAATTATATAACATTATCCATTTTAGTCTTACTAAGGACCTGTCTTTAAGAAGAAATTTCCACTGCAAACTAATACACACCAACTCATCAACCTGAAATGAAATGTTATCAGGTTTTCTTGCTGGTCTGACTGAAACATTGCAAAAATGGAGAAAGCAAATTTTTTTGTGGTATGATGATATGGCAGAACAGTTTATTGATAAATAATAAGGTAGCTGAATATTTAAATAATCAAAGAGGATAAAGGACATATCTAGATCTGCAAGTTCAATGTGGAAAATCAGCACCTATATTTGAATAAGACAGGACAGATAAAGCAGATATATAGATATATTTATATATATTGTCACAATGATTTTATAATGCCAAATCTTGGAATATTCACATATGAGAAAAAATAGTAATTATAGGAAATGAACCCAAGAGATTTTATATATTCTATGAAGTCAGCAGTTCATACAGCAGTTTTTTCAGGAGTGGATCTGCACTAACTTGGGAGAGTTCACCACACCAGACATGCCTTCTCTAGACTTTTTCAATCTGTCATTAAATGACAGACTGATTTTTTTTTTTTCTTAGAGCATGAAGGCTCTTGTAAGTGTAGGTGCAACTGCACCACAAAAGACCAAAAATCTAGGATCCTGCCTTCAAGTATAGTCAGCAATGAATGTCTAGGCCAGGTCTTAAACTCAGGGCAAACATGGATTGGTACCTCTCTGGAATACTTAAATCTACAACATTTGCATTTCAGTTTTTCTACATATGAACACCATGTGTCAACATGATACAAACTGACACTAAAATATGTAAAATATACACCAAAACATTAAAAAATTACAAATACTCTTAAAAAAATTACTTCCTAACTTACCCACCCGATATTTTATTATCCAGATTTTGGGTTTAAATTTCTGAAGCTTTTAGTAGCTTGTAACAAAACAAGCCATTTTTCACCAGATCCTGCGCTGAGTGAGAAGGTCCAGCTCTTCCAGCTGCCTCTATGAGATGCATTTTTATCAAGTATTTTACTTTCTAATTCTCTGCTTGGAATAAAACACGACTACAACGGATCTTTTGGCTTATTTGCTCCTGCAAAGAGCTACAGGAATAATGACATTAAGGAGACTCCAAAAGTGTTTGAAATTCACAGTAATTACTAGACTCCTCCCCTCTGAGGAGATTTCAGATTTCCAGGTGATTTCACTTACTGAGAAGATATTCCTAAGTCCACATTTAAACTAAGGGACTAAAAGTGTTTCACAGGCCTTTTGCCTACCTGGTGGCCATAAACTAATCCTCACTGAGGCAAGGTCCAAGTGCCCAGCACCACCCCTATCTTCCTCTGCTGGAATTCTGGTTGTATTCTGGCAGAAGATGCCTCCAATACTTTCTAGTATAAGCGAGAGGGTCAATGTGATATTTCCCAGAGCCCTTTTAAGAGCACTGCAGGCCTAGCAAGGCTCTCAGCAGAGCAAAGGAGGAAGATAAAAACACTGACATTGGATTGCTGCCCCATTGCTTTGCTGTAACTGTAGAGGAAAGAAGTTGTGTGCATTACTCTAGCTGAACAGAATAAGAAGGAGGTTGCAAAGCAATCGAAATTTGTCTCAGGGCTACAACTGCAGCTCTGGAGATACCTGTCTAAAGTCTGTGCTGAAATTAAAAACAGCTTTTTATGTCATTTGTCAAGAAGGCCCCCCAAAAAGCAATGCACACTTGACCAACTCTAAGAAGTAGTGTCAAGGTCAGAGAAGCACTGCAAAGAACATGACAGCACAAATGTAGAAATAAACTGAATTATCGAGGAATCTGCAAACTCCAAAAGAACAAAAAGCTCAATGAGCTCATTGCTCATTTCCATTGAACAGGCAAACAGAAAAAATGCAGCAGAATTAAAAGCAGACAGGATTAACAAGAGACTGTACCTTCACAGACTGGGCAGCACTCTCCTTCTGGCACATAGTACCTGTCGCAGTGTAGCTCACCACACTGGGCAGAGAAACAAATGGAGACTCCCCCTTGGCACCGACAAAATCGACAAGCATCCATCCGAAACATGTCTCCATCATAATACTCCATGCTGTTAAAGATGCAAGTTGGCTTCACTTCTGAAAGAAGGAAAAGAAAAGCTATTGTTAAACAGGAAATAGTTAAGCTGATGTTGCTACTGACAAAAACAGATATAAAAGAGACAGTTGATTTTTCTTTCATTTTGTAAACTCAAATACAATTTCATTTTAAGAACATGGTATATTTTCTGTTCAACAATGGAAGAAAATAAAATGCTGTTCAAAATAACCTTCAGAGGAACTGTCTACAATTGGGTTTCAATTAAGAAACATTAAAATCCTGGTAAAAGGCTGCAACACTGGTATTTCTTTGTAGGTGCTAAATATTTTTCATTCTCAATGAATCTGAAGTGACTTCAAATTTTAGCACATGAAACAATATGTTTTTCTGTTTTAAGAAGTCAGTTTCTGATGTTTCTTAAGTGTAATCTTCCTCTCTGTAGGACTTGGCATTCAGGTGGATAAATGGCACTAAAACTGTCCAATTTTAACCAAAAATACCTCAACCAACCAATCAATCCCCAAACATTTTGTGACTGCATGATCTGTTATGCAGAACTGAACACTTCTTTTTTCAAGCAACCTGGAGCTGTAATCGCCAGCTCACAACCACCCCCCACCAAAAAAAAAAAACCAAAACCACAACTCAATTGTAATAGTAGTTACATGATCACTTTAGCATTTCAAAAACTTAAGACTGGTAGTTCTCGTATGCCTCCATCTACAGCAGAGCCTTGACATATAACTAAAGCCAAATTTTGTGGGACACTAAGAGCATCTCAAAATTTTGAAGTATTTTGGGAAGAACATTGCTTGTTTTCTTTGTTAACATTCAAAAAAGGAAACAAATATGCTAATTAAACCAATGAAAGTCTGCAGATTTAACTAGCTTTTTCTCATTATTATTATTTTATACCAAAGACATTTGGTTCCAGATTATGAAGATCTACACAGCATCACAAGGTCTTCATAGAAGTTTTGACCTTGCAGTTACCCCGTATTTATGAACCCTCCTCCATCACCTATTTTACAGATACAGTTAAACAGGAAATAGTTCATGTTGCTACTGACAAAGACTGATATAAAAGACACAGTTGATTTTTCTTTCATTTTGCCCATTTCATTTCATTTTCAAAGCCTACTCAGTCCAACCAGCCAACTGATCCCCCCACCTTTCCACAACACTGTGCAGTTCCATGGCTTAGGGCTGAATCATTGTAGGAAATGATTCAAGACACTGTAGGAAATACACTCCAAATTTATGTTCAACTATAGTAGTCCACATTAGTCATTAGGAAATCCTGAATTCACAGTATCATCTTTATATTATTCAATGACTTAAGCCCCCTCCCTCCTCACCACTTCAGAATAAAATTTTGGCCTCCTATGACACTAGCCCAAAATTTGTGAAAGCAGCCACTTGGAGTACAACAGTATCTAGTCCACCAGTCTGTTTTTTTCAGAAGCTGTAAATCTAGCAGTCTGAAAAAACAAAGATTCTGCAAACAGGAAGTTATTTATTTCAGCAACAACATTACTAAATACTGTAGGTAAACCCAACGTGTTTCATTGTATTTGAAGCAAACAGCAAATAAAAGAAGGGACAATTGTCCATGTTTCTGATTTCTGTAGAACAGATGGTAAAGACTACTTTCTTATATATGTAATGCCTAGCCACCTAGAGTTGAAAAGTTGAAAACTGTGCCCACTTTATGGTCAGGTGATTTTTCTTTTGCTTCAATGTCACATGGGAGATGAAATATATTTAAATGAAAAATCAGCATTTGCAGATTCCTTTCAATCCACCACAATTCCCTTAACTTATGGGAGCTAAAAACTGAGTTTCTCTAGACAATGACACAGTTTTTCTTTAAAGCTCTATAGCATTTCAAGCACTTCTTTCAACATATATTGTGCTCCAGCCTTGAGTTATTTGAAATGATTGTAAAGCATTAGAGTTGAAACTTGGAAGTATCCAGAGCAATGTTTGATTTTTACATGCCTGTTCTGTCTTCAAGGCATAATGTAGAAAGCAGCATAAAAAATAAGAGCAAGAGGAGGAAATACCACTGTGTCCGGGAAAACAGCTATGACCTCATTAGAAAGCAATTCACATAAACAAACACTTGAGAAATATTTCAAGTTTATGCAGCTCAAGCTGTTAGTTTAAAAACCTTCTCAAAAAGGAAAAGTGCCAACACAACTCAAAAGGCCTTTAATCCATTTGCTTCTGGCTTCACTGCAGCCTTCCAGATTTTTACTGATTCCCCCATACCCAAAGAGTAGAGATGAACTCCTGCCTCATCAGAAGTAGAAACATGATCTCCCATTATATATTGCTATTTTTAAATGTCCAAACAAAACTATGCAAGTAACTGCAAATCCTGTAGAGAAAGAGCATGTTTTATTCCTACAATGAAAACCACTGTAGAATTTCACTATGTGTGTATTTTTAACGTCCACCCTTATGGTAAGTGTATATATATGCAGACTAAACTATACACCTAAGCCTATGCATCCAGCTACAAGGCAAGGATTACTTTTGTTAGAACCATCTGTAAGACTCTAGTCTTGAGACTGAGTCAAGGCAAAACAAGCCCTAAAATGAAGAGCTCTAGCTTTTGATACTCCAGGTGGAAGCTTGAGTGAGCAACACACAGTCAAATTATAATAATGCATTTCTTCCACTACAATATGCTGAAAGATCTTTCAGTTCCCCTTTTTTTCTTGTTGTTTTTAAGTGCCAATTTTATTGCCCTATCGATGTAAGTATGACAGTCACCAAGGGATAAAATTTAAAAAATGCATCTTTTCCTAAATTCATGAATTCATTGCTCTGCCAAAAAAGATAAAACTGCAGGTAGGAGTCTTCAAGCTAAAGTGTGTCACAAAAGAAATTCAAACTGCCAAAACCTCACAGCACAAAGCAGTTTAACATATCTGAGACTCCAAATCCTGCATGTGAAGCAGACTACCACAACAAAGCAATGGGCATGAGACACAGGCCATGGCTTTGTGAACATAAATTCAATGTCTGCTAGCTCGCAGATAACCCAGTAACACAAGATTGATCCAGCCCAAGCACTGACACACAACTGGCCATCTGTGAAAGAAGCCAGGACAGAGGGGACAGTCTCCAGAAAGATGGAGGGTTTTTTCTGGCAGTGGAAGAACAAATGACATCTCTGCTTCTATATAAAGTCAAGCATGACTACGATTGACTTGATTTGGCATTAAAGTTCCTGCCACAGAGTTAAAAGAAAAATAGTTCTGACACAAATTTAGCTCTACATGGCCACAGTCTTTTTGCTCGGGGGCTGAGAGCCCAAAAAGGTGGCACTAAATCCCACAGCCTCACACTACAAAAAAAGTGATCATTTCTCATTTCTCAAACCTTAATCTCCAATCTGTACTGCAAAGGGACACAATCTGTTTTATCAAATTAGTTTTCAAAGATATTTTACCTTCTACATGTAAAATTCTGTTATTGAGATTTCTGTAGTTTCCTAATACTTACGGTTTTCTTTAATTTGAGTGTTGGAACAGCTCAGAAACACATGCAAGTCTGGTAAATCATCCCTTGCAAGGCAGCAGCTCTGCACATGGTCACACCAAGCACAGGAGATGCCTCAGGGCATCAGCCTCTGCAGGCAAGTTTGGGCATTTTCTTCTGTAGTATCAGAAATTCCAGCTCTCCCAAACCGGAAGCATGATCCAAAACAATTTTCTGTTGTTCAAAGGATTAAAAGGCTCATGATTCCAGGACTTCAAATGTTCCTTCAGTATAAAGAAGTATTTGTACCAGAGCCCTGGAAGGAACTTGGGTAAGTGCTGTGAACTTTCTATTAAATAAAAGGGAAGGAAACAGAAAAATTTGAATCCTGTGTCTGTATAAACAAAAATACAGAAAAGATTTCCATTTTTCCAAAGCTGAGCTGATAGAGTTTAAAAAAGAGAAGGTCACATGTCATTGGAATTGGCCCATAATAATGTTATAAGGCAACTGTGTGCTGTTGCTTCCTTGCAAGCATATAAAAACAAGCTAGGTAGAAAAAACTATTTGGATTCTTACTCTTCAGGTTGTGCTGCTTAGTTTCCCTAAGCAGCATATTCCTTACTCCTGCAGTATATATATATTGCAGCATATTCCCTATTAACACAATTACAGAACTGCTCTGAAAATCCTTTGGTTGTGCATATTCTAAAAAGGTCATCCAGAGACAGAGAAACCAGAATTAAAATAAAACTGAAACTATTGTTTGTAAATGAATGCATTTATTTATACAATTACTTAAAAATATTTTCACAGCTTAAAGGAATGAAGTACTATTTTGTGGCAACTGCAGTCTGTAAAAGAAATTAAAAGATACTTGGGATGATGAGAAAACACAAATTCAGCTGTACCTGATGCATCCCTGTCTTAATATTTTCTTTAAAAGCATCAGTAATGGAGGAAATACAACCTACCTATTAAACAATTCCACAGTTTTATCGACTGTAACACAGCAAAAATCATGGAAGGGGTAATTCAGGTTAGAAAGAAGCAACAAACAAATGGAAAGGAAGCATCCCCTAAGCTTCATTACATTTCTCATCTTTGAGGTCTCATGTTCTACAGTTTTTTCTATCCTCTATCCAGTATACAAATTTCTTGCTAAGAGGAGTCATCCTCGGGACACCTCAGGGTGTCCCTGCCTACATCCTCTCTTACAAATAAAATGTATGCCTTTCCCTCAATTTTAATTTTTCTCCATCAGGTCATGTGTTGTAGTGTTTGATTGTTTCTGTGATTTTCTACAAGGCTATCCCCCCCTTCTTTCTCTTAACTCCTTCTAGAAATTAAGCAGTGCTGCTTTTTAACATCCTGCAGTTCTACTAATGGAAAATACCAGGCCAACAAGGGAGGAGCTGGGCCCACAGAGGGTGGTGGCTATGCTCTAAAACAGTGACAGATTTTCTTGATGAAATTGCCAAACAATCCTTGGAAGCAAGACGTGTTCTTCATAACAGAGGAATGTGTTTAAATCCCAGTGGTCTCTGTCAGCGCATCACAGAAGAAAATACATGTTGTGACCAGGTTAGTTAATAGTGCACAGACATCTGAAAGAGTACCACTAATAGGTACTGGCACAGCCCATCATGCATTGCCAGGACAGTTGTGAGAAGCCTCTAGTGCATGAGAGAAGTTAAAAATTGCAGGAGGAGGGAAAAAAAAAATCTCCAAACCTGCAACACAGGGCTGTGGTCTGGCATTCTAACAGGTCTAGCCATGTCTTCCATGCTTTGAGAAAAATACTGAATTCTAACCTTGTCCTCCAAAGTATTGGCAACTTTGTCAAAGGTTAAAAATCCAGCAGTATTTGAGCCAGACATTACTGAAGATATTAGTCTACCAAGACAATTCACTTTGGCAAAAAACCATTACTATTTCACCAAAATAAACACTAGAAGTATACACCTAATTTTTTTTTTAACTTTTAAAACAAGGCAGAACTGCACCATTTGACATCTAATCTTTTTTGTATATGCCATATCATTTTGAAGAATCTATGGAGTATCTTGTGTTTCATTAACCAACAATAAATAAATGAAATAGATTTTCTCCTTTTTATTTAAAAAAATAAATTTGTTTTAAAACTCAGTCTCTACTTCCCCTTGGAAAACCCTCCCCCTCCTATTGAACCACTCAAGAGTTTTGAGTCTGGTTTCACTTCCAGCTGTGGTCCTGACAATCCCTACCCCATCTCTTTTATCTATTTATCTACAGACTAGTTTTCACCAGGAATTTTGGGTTGCCTGGCCTTCAGTTTTCTGTGTTTTCCTTTTCCCTCTTGTTTTAAATGTAACTGGTAAGGACTTGCACTGTTTCACACACTTTTCCCAATTTGACTAGGGCAAGTATAACACAGGTTCAGAGGATCTAAAACATTTGACTTGGTTTGGCAGACTCACCTACTTTTTCATTATACTAGAGCAAATTCTCATCCAGCTGTGATTAGCCATGATTTTCAAATACCTTTCAGATGTTCTGACTGAACTAAAAACAATAAACCCCAAAACCAAACCTCAGCCCACAACAACTAAATCCTTCTACTTTTTTGCTATCAGATTATCCTCCTTTAATGTCAACCTTATTACGTACCAAACAATTTGTTATCTTTTTCATCACACAAGATGCATTTTGCATTTAATTTTTTAAGCAGCTGCTTATTTGAAGTCCACCACAAAAATCTGTGGTTTTGGATGGCCAAAGGGAAATATGCAGTACTGTTCAATTAGTATTAGGACTGTTTAGCTCTCTGCTCCAAGACAGACTATTACCTTGCCCAAATCCTTATTTCTTTAGAGCACACAAAAAGTAAGTTTAATGAAAGCGCAATAAAAACTCCCCAAATTAATGCAACAAATAATGGGAACTCCATGGCAGATGGTGTCTGTGAGGTACCTCACTTCACTCCTCCTCCTAAGGTGAATATTTTCCTTGCTGCCCCTATATTCCCCATCAAATCCTTTCAGTACTCATTGATCCTCCCTTTAGAAACAGGCCATTGTTATTTCCTTTTAGAAATAGCGGAATGACCTTTATCCTTTCCTGCACCATGAGATTAATAATGGATCTGCAATTGCTGTGAGGAGCAAGTGCACGAACAGATGACAAGAAGTGCAATTAAAGAGGATTTTTAATCTCTCCTCTAATGCAGTACCACTGTATAGAGATGCAAGTGTGAAAATAGCCAGAAGGCACAGAGTAAAAAGAAATGCCTCCTTTATGTCAGTTTATCTTCATAAATGAAGAAAAAAAATTCACAGAAATAGTTATAAAATACTGATTATGAGTCACATCAAGCGGTTGCTGTACCACCATAGCATTATCAGTACAGCCTAAAACAGCAGAATAGAAAGTCTTAAGTCCTGGGGAAGGTGTGATTTGATCTTCCCAGGATCAATGCCAGTTATTTTCATGCATCCATCCAGTAGTCCCATTTTCAATGGGTAGGGCAATGAAAGTCCACACTTCAACCCCCAGGAAAAATGAATTGGGACTCCACAGCCATCCTTGGTAGAGCTGGACTCTAAAATCACATCTCACACATGGCCATGGCAGAAAGCAGTGTGGTCCCCTTGACCTTGAACCATGCTGACACATTGATGAGGACCACTCACACAGGTAATGCATCATATTTCACAAACTAATCAACAATAATTTTTGAAGTAGCAGCTGTTTTCAAGGAAACTTACTGAGAAGTGAAAGCTCTGACTGACAGAAGGCAGCAGCTGCAGGATGGCTGGTAATTGCTCTCTCAAATTTCTAAGGCACAGCTCACAGTCAGAATGTGCTTTAAGTGCAGCTTACATTCAAGAGATCTATGCATCAATACCTAATTAGAGAACTGGCAAGTTTGGATACTCACTCTTGTTTCCAAGCACTTGAACTCTTGCTGCACATGCAGCTTTTAATCTCTTTAGACTCACTTGTTGATGCTTGTAATTGAATGCCGAATCAATTTTCCTTCCTTACAAGCTCCCCCATGAGTAAAAGTAGAACACTGGGATTAGAAGACAGAAGTCCTGGTAAATAATATATTTCGTATGGATCAGAAGAAACTAGCTTCTGTAAAATAAAGGGTTTTTTGGAAGACTGCATATCTTGGGAATCTCTCACTCAATTCTCCCCAAATAAGTATCACATACTATCTAGTAGTCTCTAGATGAAAAGCAGTTTTCAGAAAATGGCAAGTTGGGAAACCTCAAGGCGTAGTCTGCCTTTAAACAAAGCAATAGTGATTCTCACTATCCCTGAAACAGGGCAGTAGAACCACACAACAAACAAAACCTCTTTGTTCAGTTTCATACAGTAAGATGAAACTATCTGCTATAGATTTCCCATGTTGCCTTATTTCCTTTATATCGACTTCACAATTCTCTGAAATGAGTACATTTGACTATGGATGTAGTCTTCTCTTCCCTGAAAACTTTACTACTGAACACCACTGTGCAAATCTCTGAATCCCAAATGCAATAAGCAGTGAGGTATTCAGTTACATTCAGTCATACCTCTAGTGATACTATTTTATGGTAGCCAGAGATCTAAATTTAGAAATTCATACTTCTGTCTCCTTCAGGCTAGAATTGGGTTACACGCACAAACTAGGGCTTGCCCTGATGGTCATCAAGAATAGGAGAAACAGCCAGCCAGCCATCTAAGCACAGAGGACTGACAAAATCCTATCACTACTGCATTTTAAATCACTGCCAACAGTTCCACAGAGTTGCAAGGTTTAAGTTAAAAATTAAACAGTGAAGACCTTTCTCCTGACAAGGAAAAAGGAGCAAAAAGAAATAATATGTTGCAGTCATCATTGTTGTCTGAGCTGCCATCCAAGGACCAGGCAGGGGATGCTCAGGGATGGCTCAAATACTCACCCTAGATAAATCATGACAAAGGAACTTGATTGTGTCAAAAGAGAACTTTGGACTCTCACCTACCCCTATTTAACAACACAGAATGATTTTCCTTACCAAGATGCTTCCCGTCAAAATGAAGGAATCAATGCATGCCTTAAAATTGACCTTTTCAATTGACTGACCTTTGGAACAAGAATCACATTCTAATGACAGCAAGCATTAACTGTAATAATGAAAACTTTTAAATATAGCAGTGCTTTTAAAAAGCACAACTTTATGTCTCTAGTTGTGTAACAGTTTTATGTGAAATACTCTGATATCTGCATACATTTATGATGTTTAAAATATCATACAGAACTATTGTAATCTATCTGCAATCTAGTATTTTTTCTTTGCACCAATAAGAAAGTTGTTCTCAGGACTTTATAAATTTTTTTTAATAAAAATATCTGCAAAAAAGCTTGACCTATGCAAAGATTGGACAGTTACAGACAATAATTACTTAACAAAAAGCTCCAATTAAATGAAAGGATCATTTTCCAAGCAGAAATAAATGTTATTTTGGTGATTTATAATGTCTATTTAAATTATAGAATAAACTATAAGAAGCAGCAGATTGCATATGATGTAAAACATACAGACACACTGTATAATATAAATCTGAAGCAGGAAATCAAAGACTAGTGTATTGACTTAATGCAGTATTTATGATCAAATGACACCACCACTACAATCTGCAAAAGAAGCAATTATTGCAGAAGCTTATTTTGCCACAGATTAATATGCCTTTCTTAGACAGACCAACCAGTCTGCTAGTTTGAGACAGTGTCTATCAGTAACAAAGATAACCACACAAAATCTACATATATATTGTAGAGCTTCTACATCAGTTTGATATTAAATCCAGGAACAACACATGCAAAAGAATAACTGATCTGCCCCCAAACTGTTGACAAACAACAAAGAGAACACACTGTAGAGTCTCTCCATGACATGTGTTTTGCAGCCATTATTAACTATCCCCTCAACACTGGCCACTGTTATTCTACAGCTATAGCAGATCTCCTTCTCACACAGTAAAGCCAGCCTGCCCATACTGTGGACATGTAATACTGCATCTATCACGTTAGCACAAAATTGCAATAAATATTGCAGAAGTCTGGCCTGCTTTAACACTCTGACCATCATTAGGGTTACCTAAATATAAAAATTTGATTTCTTGCAGTCTACATATAGTAATTTGTAATGGATATCCCTATTTTAAAGCAATGATGATCAGTATTCTTCCTGACTGCTTCCCCCACCCCAATCCGGCCAGAAGAATTATTTAAATATTTTAATTATTTAATTCAATAGATGTTACAATAGCAGGAAAACTATACTAATGTGAGTATGCACATTTCTTTTTTATTCCATCCTCTTGCTTGTTTTCAGAGGTTTTCAAACACAGAAGTAACTAACGAAACTTGTTGGTAATGCTGATTATACAACTTCCCCACTTACCATCTATAAACTCATTAAATTGCATTTAATTAAAACACATGCTTTAAAAAGGCATCTAATCCTAATTGGAAAGGATGAAGATAAGGAATTCAGCATCCTCACAGGAGTTTGTGCCAACAGCTAGCCGCCCTCACTGCTGAGAACAGCTTGTCCCAGATCATACAGATTTGAATCTTCTTGCTTTGAAGGCATTCTTTCTAATGAAGCAAAGAAATTGATCTAAGCCTATCACTGTAAGATATTTTCTCCATCTGTTACTGATATCAATTGTATCTCCTCTGTACTTTTTAGTATTTCAAAATACTGCAAAAAACCAGAACTGAATATTGAATTCAGCTATCTCAGTTTTACTGAGAACCTTCCCCCCTCCTCTTCATCTTAAACAGACAAAAGTAATGGTAGGGATTTGTTGCACACATGCACACACATGTACCAGTTTGTCACTGCATGAAACTTGAATCTAGAAGTTCTTGTCAGAATTAGTTTTCTAGGAATTTAGAAGTTGTACAGGGCTTATTTGTAGTAGTTGTCCCTAAAAAAAAAAAAAGACCTAAACATGCCAAATGCATTTGAAAAAACCCTGAATTATAAAGCAATACAGATCATGTTCTATGACTATTCTGTCTTTTCTACCAATGATATGCCACACAATACAAATGTCACACACTCATGAGTAGTTTCACAATTGCTCAGAGATTGTTATTAAAAATATTGATCATCTTCAGGTTTATAACTATTTCTTCTTTTCAAAATGGAGCATCATTAATTACTGCACCTGGAAGTTTGCTTGAAGCACTTTAAAATCACATCTTACAGCATGAGTTTATAAAATTTGATTGTAGCACTAAGTAACATAACAAACGTGATTTTCTAAAGAAAGTATTTAACTTTTCTGACCAGTTTTCTCAGGATTATTTTCTTTTTTTTAAACAGGAACTTATTAAATAAAATTTTGATACTGGCCTGGAATATATTAAAAAAAATTTTTAAGGACATATGTAAGACAAACCTAAAAACCTTAATTTTTCTCCAATCCACTCTTTCTGCTTCCCTCTGTAGCACCACCTTCCCCTCAAAAACTCCTATTTCTTCTTCCAGTTTACTCTGTATTCATAGGCTATTAAAGTATAGAAAGCCTGAGAGGTAAGAAGGAATCTTGATTCAAAAGCAGCTTGGATCTTTGGAGTAAGCTACAATGCTCAATAAGGCAGTGATGCCCAGGGCAACAGTGCTAAAGGCAGTCCAAATTCACTGTTACCAATGACAGTCCAAATTCACTGTTACCAATGACAAATTAATCTAACTTCTACTTGGGAAATAGGACATGAAGATATCACAAAAAAAAAGTGGGAAACTTAAACAGCTCCATCTCATGCCTGCTACACTATATATATTGCAACAGTTTTGTCATTTCTTAAAGCAGAATCCACAAATAACATGCAGACTGAAGAGAAGCAATTAGCATGGTGGTTTGTACCTTTGAGACAGCCTATTGGAAAATTGGCTCTCTATTTCTTGCTCAAACTACTAAAGTAAATCCTGAATTATACATTGCATTCAGGTCTCTCACACAGGTAAATCAGATTCAGAAATCATACAAATTAAAACAAATCCATGAAACAAATATGAAAAAAAGATGAGTATTATTTAGTGTACATAAACAAAAAGTAGAAAAGTTGCATTCATATAATCTTACCCAAATAGTGAAAGAAGTACTCTAAAAGCTAAGGAATCTGTGACTCTTCATGATAGAAATCCTTTATTCATATGGGAAAACTCAATTTTTATATATAATATCCATTATATGTACTATTATATTTCAATCAGCATTTGTGTATTTAGAATATTGCTATATGTAAATAACACAGACCTTCTCCTGTAGAAATCTCTCTCTCTCTCCCCATTTGCAATGGCAATTGTAAAAAAAGGCTGTTTCAAACATTTGATACACATACTACTAAACAAGATCAAATATTGCTGGATAAATATAATTAATAAATACTGCAACAGCTTGTAATTTTTAATCCTTCAGAAGTATTTTCCCCCTTACCAATAGTCAAATATAATTTCTTCACAATTCACCATATAGACCACATATACACACGTCTGCATATAGAACAGTCCTCAGGTAAGAGTCACAGGAAAATTTAAGCTTTTTAAGAATTTTCTTAACATTCAGATTGGGAAGCAAAGAATGATAATAAATATATTCCTACACTGTCTTATAATTTCTAAAGGTTGCAACATATGTCAAAAATTATTTTGCATTTCATTCTTAAAGCCTAAACAGCATGCCTTCACTTAGAGTGCTGTCACAAGCAGCTGTGATGGTTAACAAAAATTTCACTTCTAGAAGGCCTCTAGCATTTGCTACTGGCAAAAGACTATATGAAAAACATGCAGCAAGGAAGTCTTGCTAAAACTGTAATTCCCTGAGTCACAGAGAAAAGTGCTTCAGAAACTAAAGCAGTGTGACAACTTCAAAATGACAGTTTCCCACGTCAGTATCTTCACCTAAACTTCCACTTCCTTCTTACTGAATCAAACTCAAGACAATTAATTCTCTTCGATCTTGACAACATAATAAGAAATAAGCAAATGCCCAGCATCCCCCAGAGAGACAAAAGCCCCTCCTGCTGAGGTGCTGGAGGAAGTTTCACATACCGTTGACACATTCAAAGACATCGCAGCACTTGCCAGGTGTCCCATCTCCACGCGAGACTATCTGGGGCACGGAGCCTGCCTCGCACATGGGGAAGCCACAGAGACCAGTGAGACACTCGCATCTGAAACCAAAGAACAGCAAGGAAAAACCTGTAAATAAAGGGAGCCACGTACAAGGTGAAGGAATAAGCAAGAGAAAACCAGAAAGAGCACAAGTTACAGCTTTGGCACGTTCATGCCTTAGAATCATCTTATTAACTCAACAACTAAGATATGTTATCAACCTGAAGGGTTCTTTTTACCATCCAAACTCTGCTGCCAAGCAGACAGAAAGGTGGCAGTGTGCAACACCAATGGTGCTCTTCTGCCCTGTGTAAAACTTTGAAAACTGCATAACTGTGTTCTCCACACTCGCAAAATAAGGCTTCTCCTCCAATTCTGTCTTGAATAACCAAAACTGATGAAACACTAATAACAGAAATTGCACCCTTCATCAGAAGGGTGTTCTCTCATTAGGAAACCATATTATATCCTGTGTAATCTTGGGAAAAATTAAAGAGAAAGGAAGACTGGAATCATTAAATCTAAGCTGAATGAAAATAATTGGAAGCTCTCTTTTGGAGTTGACGGTGGTGCAGTTTGCAGAAGGTGAAACCAATTACATGTGACGCCAAATAATGTGGGAAGCTAGGTATATTAAATACTGTGGTTAATTTTGGATCATTCTAAAAGGACTACTTGCTCCATGTAAGTAATATTTATTTGCTCATTTAAGAAAAACAGCCTAGTGAACTGGGAGATATAAAATGTAGAGAAACAATAGTCATGTTTGCTTCCAGATTCTTTGCTTTATGATTAACATTACAGTTTAAAAGTCAAACACTTAAGACTTTTGATAAGTTTACATTTAACAGAGTTCTTGCCCTGAACAATGAGCACATTTTAGGGATGCAATGATTCCTGCTTATATAATTCTGCTTAAGATTCCTGCTTAAGAAATAGAAGATCCTGTAATTATGAGTTAAAGAAATAAAAACTCTACTTGTTAATAAACACTTCAAATATTTTAAGTATCCTAAGATAATCCCCACATTAAACAACAAGAAGCAGCATCAGCCCTTACTGCATTTCTTATTCTTTATGCTCAAAAAGCAAGAAGTTTGGTACTTCTGTGCCATGCATGTTTCCTTAACTGCCCAACAGCTATTTCATCTCAGATCAGCATCCAATGAATGAGGAAGAATCACCTCTCAACAGAGAAGTTTTTAATGTCTCTCCCTTTAACCTCATCAGTGTTAGATAAAATTATTATCTTCTCCAGTGTAAGGTACTACTCAAAATGAAATTTGCAAGAAATACAAGTTAAGTCAAGGAATCTCACAGAACCTTTATTAAACAATGTAAAAGGATTCTTAAAATACTGCATTACAGAAGCATGTTACTGTAAAGAGATAAAGTCAGTTTCACAAATAATGCTAAATACATCAAGAAAACTTTATGTGCACATGTATGCTACAGTATAGCAACACCTTTAAAGCAAGCATTTGAAGGTTTGGTGGGGTTTTTTTTGTTGTTGTTGGTTTGCTTTGCTTGAGTGTTTGGTTTTTTTTTTGGTTTTTTTGGTTTTTTTAAAATAATACTATGCTTCCCATAAGAGTAAAGGACAATGGACTAAACAAAAAAGTAAGAGTACAAAAATCAAAGTTTTATTTATCACATCTTTGCTTGTGACATTTTCTTCTCAACTTATTTGTCAATACAAAGACAGAGGGAACCTAATTATTTTCTTTACCATGTGTTGTTTGCCATCAGAGATGTAGAAGGAAGAAAAGGCATTCTGGCTTCTACTCCATGTGATCAAAAAATCCAAAGGATTTGTGACAGCAGTTTCCCTTTAAGACGACTGTAAATGATTTTACAGAATTACTACTATCTCTCACTTTTGCTGTCCCAATAGTTCAGGAAGATGGTAAAAAATATACCATCAGGGGTGGAAAAAATATATGACCTCTAGTGATCAATGAAAAAGAAAAATTAGCACTGTCAGGGTAATGGAATTTGTACCTTAACCTGATGTCCTAGGTTTGCATGGGTCGAGGGCACCTCCCATGCAAAACCAGGACATTCCACATAGCAGACTGTTTTGAAAGATGTTTTTGCTTTCTGAGAAGAATGAAACACAGAAATAGCTACTAACATGTTACTAATGAAAAAGAAAAAAAATCTTTTAAAACATATATGACAGAAAAAAAGTGCAGACACAATCTGTAAGTGGTATTAAAATCCTAAATAAAAATTGAAGTTTCACTTCAATAGCCCAGTATTAAACATCCTGATGATGTTTCTCATTTTCATCTAGGAAAATAGGTAAATCAAACTTCCTGAAAATTTAGAGAAAATAGAACACATTAGGATAATAGTTGTGGATCTTAATTTTCCAAGTTTCATGAGCTGAAATTACCACTCTTAGTTCTACTGCCTTCAAAACAAGCTTTCTCAGAAGTATCTTTGTTTTTGTCTCATATTCCTTGTAACTCCTAGAACTGCAATATTAAATTATTAATAACTTGTACTTTCCTGCTCTCATTTTTTCCCAGTCAACAGCTCAAAAAAAAACCCAACCAAACAAACAAAAACCAAAATACAAAACTAAACCACAAGAAACTATGAATCACCACTTTAAATAACTTAAGATAGGACAATCTTCCATAAAAAGGGATGAAAGAGATATTTAAAAGATTGGTGGGAGCCAACATTTTTTTCCTCCAGAAAAAACTCCCTCCTCTTCAGAGTAATGAAAGTTTCACATACTCATAACTGCAAGCAAACAAAACCTCAACACTCCAAAATTTTATAAATTGACCTCCCATTTGGTTAAAACATAATCCATGCATAAGAGAATGTCAAAGTAGAAAATGATGTTAGATGGACTTCTAAATAGTCTTCATTCTTTTCAGCCAGCTCTGCTAGGAAAACCTTTGACCATTGTCCAGGCTATTAGCATGGAAAACATTGTTTTGGAGACAGAAGTCTGTCAGAAAGAAACCCAAGGAACTCTGGTAGCTGAGCATGGCTGTCACGCTGCCAAAACAACATTTGAAAATCTGGAATAAGTGATCCCATTCTCAGCAAGAGAGCAAGATGAGTGTTATAGAAACAGATTTTTCTGAAGTGCCTTTTGGAGCAGAGGGATGGATGGAGCAGCCCAGGTTGGTGGTCTGCCACAGGCAGCTATCCACCTGTGTATATCTTACCTTGGAAATGGAACATTAGGCTTGAGGAAGTTGAGCAGGTCAGTTTGAGTTAAGCCTGTTGACAGTGGCCATGGTCCCTCTTAGGCTGATTTCTCTAAAATTCAGCTGTTCAGACTGCTGCTCAGTAAGGCACCAGGCTGGTCCTGAGCTGCTGCCCCCATAACTGCAGCTTGCCTAAGGAAAGCAGTCCCAGCAGAAGTTGCTACAAGGAAACCTGCCCCAAGAGAAGACTGCCCTGTGGGGACCTTCTCCCTGCACATGGCCTGCAGTGACAGACCGCAACTTCAAACGGCATTGCGGCATCCAAGAGTTCTGGTGTTAAAGGGAGGGCAGCACTCAAGGCACCAGGAAGTTGGCATCCAGTATCTGCCCCTGACACTCTGCAAGGAAACAAGCCTCTTGGCATGTTATTACCATAACAGCACTCAAGTCAAGCCAAGAACATGTCCTTTTAACAAGGAAGAACAGTCCTGTACCAGGGTACAACATTACTTTACAAGAGAGCCCAGAAAGACATCAGAAGAATTAGACAGCAATGTAAGAATCTTTATGGCACCTGAAAGGGTGGTGGCATGGCCTGGAAGGAACCAGGAATCCTGAGGAAGAGATTTGCTGCACTAACATTTTGCAAATATAAAACTGACCTGACTGATAAATGGAATTATCTCCAGTTCTTCAGGCTAAAAAAACAAGCAAAAAAACCCAAAGATCCCCAACCCAACAGCAAAAAATCACCACCCCAAGAAAAACTCACCCAACAACAGTAATCCTATAAATTTCAAAAACTGAGCAAGGCAAACTTCAGTATATAAAGAAGCAGAAATGAGATGATGTACCATCAACCAATGCTTCATAGAGGAAGCATTTGAGGAAGGTGACTCCTTCAGTAATACGAATGGCCTGATTTTTAAAATCAGTTTTTAAAGCTCTTCAGAAGATAAGTAAGTTTAGTTTAGTTTATGTTTGAGGTGTGTTGGTGGTGGGGTTTTTTTGGTTTGATTTTTGTTGTTTGGTTTTTTTTTTTAAATACAATCTCTTAGCTCTTTTCTTTATGTCCCCAAAAGTGCAAAAAGGAAAAGTAAGAAGATAAAAAAAAAATCAAATTGAATACTTGTAAATTACAACTTTTACTTCAAATCCAATTATCTTGGTTCATTTGCTTCTGTTATTAAACAGATTTAAAGAGAGAAGGGCATGCTTAGCCTCAGAAAAGCTGTTTTGATGGTAGGATCAAAAGAGTTCTCCAGGCACCAGGCATAATGGCTATGAAAATAAGAACAGGCACCCTGGAAAAAAAGATTTAGTATCAGTGAATGGGAGGGTTGAAGCAGGGGTGTATTGACAAGAGGGATATTTATTTTGAGGATCAAAACAAAATTAAAGTCTAAAGCATTGAGACTAGAGAAAAGCATTCCTGAAACATACATCACATTCCTGTGGAGATTTTATCACAGTTCTTTTTTTTTACCCCCCTTGCAGCAATCTAGTACAATTTGCATTAACATTATTGACACTTATTTCAGAAGATAAAACTTGCACAGATGTGTTAATAAAATAAGCACTTAAGGATACTGTGAAATTAGGAATTTTCAGAAGAGCATTATCAAAGATGGACAGTGGCAAAGGAAAGTTTAACTGCAAGACCCCAGCTACCATCAAGCACATGATATAAGCAATGATGATACAGCAAAATTAAATATTGACATAGCAATCTCATGAAATGATTGAAGAATTATTTCCATGTTATTCACACCTGAATCCACAAGGTGAGTTAAGCAGACAGGACAAAGCCACTGCGTGCACTGCAGGCAAAGCCAAAGCCATTGGGATACCACCATACGTGAATTTCAACTAGAATTTTCCTAAATTTTCAGGCAGACAGGCTGGAGAGTTTTTGCTCACAAATTCAGTCTCACTGTTTCATGTATTTTTGGTTTTAAAGATAGTATTCAGAAAATCAGTAATGAAAATATTTTTTTTCATGGAAATCTTTCATTATTTTATTTCAAAGATCAATAGTAAACCTCTAAAGAGAGATGACAGAAGAACTGTGGAAGCTGCATATAACACTTACTATGAGACTGTTTGCTAATGCTCAGAAGTTTTACATCACTTCTATGCAAACTGACTCATATGGAAATTCTTCCTATTTTAATTTTCAGGGGGTTTACTTATTGAGAAATCAAAGTTAGTGTGCTCCCAAGTAAGAATTCCTTTTTAAAATCCAAATATTGTTAGAGACACCCAACACGACAGTGAATTTTTCCATGAGTATAGTAAATTCTATATACAGGGGGCTTTTAAATATTACAAAAGTCAACTATCTAGCTTTTAATTAAAGATACCATGAAAGGGAACATTGTTGTGCATCTTTTGCATATTATTAGCATTAGGAAATAGCAAACAGATGCTAAGCAAGGGAAGTTGTCATAAATTCGGCATTCACATCAAGTAGATTCCAAAGCTAATTAGGATCTAGAGTTCATCTGACTAAAAAACTTCCTTTCATCCTTTGACTAATATAAATCAACTCCTCTGTGTTCCTGAGGGCTGAGACAGAAGAAGAGGACAGACACAAAAGAGTGATGCCAGAGATGCAGCAGGCATACAACCAGTGACCAAACACGCTGACTTTTCAAGTGTGCTGATTTTTTTCAAGTGCACAAACATATGGATTGAATTCATCAGTACAGGAAATAAAATACAACATAAACTAGTTCAACTCTGTATTTTTCTCACATTTTTCCATACCAGCAGGTGCTTTTTTCTGTTGATGGTCTCTGTGGTTTTTACCACTGTGAACCTCAGCTACTCTTTTTTTAGTCTTATCAGCTTCACCCTTCATAATATAACAAACATTTCAAATCTAAAGATAAGGTACTAGTTAAGATGTATACAAATGTCAGTTTTCTGATATTATGAAAAGCTATTTCTTTTCTTATTCAACTACTGTTTAATGAGGAATTATAAACATCTGATCCTCCTACAAATAAAACACAATTCCTGAGGACTTCTGCTCAAAAATCACTTACAGATAGATGATAGTTTTATAAGTAATTCATAAACTTCCATATTTCTGTAACTCCAAACCTTCTTACTCCTGAATGACATATCTCTCTACAACTAAGCCATCAGAGATAGCTTTGCCATAAGCAAACAAAAAAACACTTGAAAACCAACAAAAAAGGAAAAACTCCCAAAAGCTTCCCCAAAATTCATTACCGTTTAATTTCATGACCACTTTCTCCTCTTTGCAAGAACAAAATCCAAACCCTAATAAATATTTCAAGTTGAGTTTTTTTCCATGCCATTCATGCTATTGAACACCTTTCTCAAATCCCTAAATGCAATTCTGTACAAGTTTAGGGAAGGTTAAAAAAAAAAATGGCTTGTGTCGGAAAGGAACCTTTAAAGGTTGTCTAGTCCGGTCCCACCCCCGCAATTATCAGGGACATCTTCAACTACATCACATTGCTCAGAGTCCCCATTTGACCTGATCCTGAATAAAAATGAAGACCAAAATTTGCTCTAAAGTCTAAGTGGTTTTGAGACCAAACAACTCTACTCAATTAATGAGACCCTTTCCGTGTAGTAGAAACCATTCGTGCAAGAACTGTAATGCTTTTGTAGAAACCAGACTGAAATTCACCAATGACATTTCATAGAACAGCAGTGAGAAACCACTTTTCATTTTAAAATGGTCCACAACCTTCAATTCCACTTAATTATTCAATAATTTAAGAAGGAAGAAAGAAGCAGAATTTGTGGCTGCTGAATTCTGACATGACATTTCCCGCTATTTTCTACAGCAAACACAACTTCACACTCTTCATATAACCTCTACAATGTTGATATTATCTGCTCCAAGTACCATTGGAAACTGCTGGGGAATACATATCTATTTTCCTTTTAAAATGCAAGCATCCAAATTATAATTCTATTGCATTATTATGTACAAGGGTCTCCCTAGACATCTGTGCACTTGTGAGTCTGAAGGCAACAGTCAGATATTATTGATCTCTGTGATACAAACAGAAATTTGCCTGTATAAGTCAGAAATTATTCTCAACTAAATCACTTATTCAATTTCCAAACAAGCTAATGGCTGATTAAGTAGAATAAATGACAGAAAACACAGTGGGAAGTCTCAGGAGAAAGAGGAAAAAATAATACTCAGTGTTGTCAAGGTACACACTAATTGTTGGACCAACAAGTGAAAACAAAAATTGAAATAGAAAGATGTATCTACCAGCTTATTATAAGCTGAAAGAGGTCACCCACCAGCTTGCTTATAAAGAATGGAAACAAACCAAATTCTATAGACCCTACAACATCATTATAATTTCAAGCATAAAACACCACCTAAAAGTAGACACAATTAGGAGTCACTTTAATTTATCTGGTTTAAAATTTCTTTCCAAGTTTCACAGTGGAAGAGTAAATATACCATTAACTCAGCACATAGTCAGATTAGAATACTACAGATATTTTTCCATAAAAAGGAAACTGCTTGCATAGCTATCACTGATACTTTCTCCCCCACTGCAAATGGGTTTTTTTTGTTTTGTTTTGCTCTTGGGAAATGTGCTTCTTCCTTTAGGTGGCATTGCCTTTCAGGTTTTCCAATTGAATATTTCCTAGAAGCTGGTGGAAGACCACAGATGTGTATTTTTAACAGATAACACATGCTGATCTTAAAAAAGATGCAAGCAGGGACCTCTGTCTTTACAATGTCTTACAGCTTCTTCTGCAAAAGATTAACAGGCTATTTCTTCTGCAAACATTCTCATGTTTCCTCTCCTTGTCTGAGGTCTCTGACACTCAGGAGTCAGCCATCAGGCTCCAGAAATGCCTTGTGTTTCAAGAGCTACTGTTCAAGTTTTATACTAAGATGGCTTTAAAGAAACAACCAACCAACCAACATATCATCTTTTCCTCATCTCTGTACTTCAGGAAAATATGGTTGCTGGCCAAAACAACCCACATGGTGAGGCTCAACGCCAAGGCAGCAATAACTACCATCACACTGAGAACACATGGGAATTTCTGAGGCAGCTGTAGTGGGGAAGAAGGGGAATGCTTGAACTCTGAGTTCAGCAATTCATTACCTCTCCTGGAAGACATCAGGAGAAGACAGACATGAAATATGGGTCACCTAGAAAGGTTACACACCATCCTTGTTATCCTCGCATTTTGTGGATATTCAATACAGCGCAGTTTGTAAGCAGGACTGAATATCTCAGCAGAGCTGAATGAAGCAAAATGGTTTTCCTGGGAAAAATATCCACCCTTTCCTAACTTCTGGGGATTTTAAAGGCTAGAATGAAAATGCCTAAACACCTCTATCCAGATATTCAACCATTAAACAAAAGCCTACTGCAAGCCTGAATGGAACATGGGATGGGTTCAGCTGTCATCAACGTAGAGCTTTCCTTCAATATAAACCTGCCTCTTCAATAAGGAGCAGAGTCTGAAATTCAACATCAAGTGTTACACTACCATGGTACTGATGCTCTTGGGATGGCAAAGTGGACTGCTAGAGCTAAAGTGCAGGAGAAACAGCCTGAGCTGAGCAAGTTGGCCAGGATTAGAAACCAGAGTTTCTAAGAAGCTGACGACACAACTCAGGGCATAAAAAAGCTTCTGTAGAGTCCTTAAAACAGACCTTTGATCCAGCTAGCCAGGTTACTCAGAAGCCAATCCCTGAACAGAAATCTCAGGAAGATACAGGTCTTGGATCCATGATTCATTTTACCAGTTCCAGCTGAACCTTCCTTTAGCAAAAACTGGGATCCACAACCACTTTCTCTTGGATACCAATTCTTGAGGATGAGATGGGTGGAGAAGGATTTAAAATTCTAGATCAAATACAAGGGAGATCTCTGTATCAGCAAAAGTTGCTTAAGAGAGGTTACTGGTACAGGAGAAAATAAAGAAAAGTTACACTTGATGGAAAATCATGACTGTCCTCTGAAGAAAGTTGAAGGGATCCAAGTGGTGAATGCAGTATGGAACACCGAAACATTTTCATGAAATTAAGAAGTCTCACATTTGTCTAGATTTTCTTAGGTCTTCCTGTCTTCCAAAGACAAGAAGACCTAAGAAAATCTAGACAAATGTGAGACTCCCAAGGAACGACATAGAGAAGATCTGAAACAACCTAAAAGCTAAGAATAATGAACAGAACAGGTGCAAAATACCCTTCCTACTAAATGGGATAGCTGCAAAGTTAATCAGGGACTCAGAGGCCACCTCTACAGATGCTGTCAGAAGAAAAACATTATCCAACTACCTGTGTATGGGTGCTC
The DNA here is from genome assembly GCF_022539315.1 of Serinus canaria. Lineage (NCBI taxonomy): Eukaryota > Metazoa > Chordata > Aves > Passeriformes > Fringillidae > Serinus > Serinus canaria. The sequence continues at coordinate 34,506,764 of NC_066316.1, forward strand.
TCATACAATGGAAATATATTTGATTATAGCTTAAAAGGGAACTTACAACAGTAAACTTCCCAGTTACGATTCTGGTGGCTGTCACAGAATGAGAAGAAAAGAACTGTGCTGATTTTTGTGTTGCTGGCACTAGGTTGCCTAGGCACTGGTGTAACATGAAATACACAAGACTGGCTAATGAATGCCATGACAGGTTGTGGACACAATATAGGATACAATAACAACATGTCCAAGTGCCATAAAAGCAGATAAAGTACAGTAAAAGTAATTTATTATGGGACAAAGTCATCTAGGAGGACAAAAGATCATGGAATCATAGAACAGCTGCCACGTGTAGGGAGAACTTCCACTAGACCAGGCTGGTAAAAGCCCCATCCAAGATGGCCTTGAACACTTCCAGGGATGGGGCATCTACTTGTTCTCTGGGAAACTTGTTCCAGTGTTTTACCACCATGATGGTGAAAAATTTCTTCCTAATATCTAACTTGAATCTACACTCTTTCAGTTTAAAACCATTATCACTTGCCCTATCACTACATTAATTCTACATAAACTTAAATGCTCCCTAAAGAGATGTGATTTTTGCATAATCAACTGCCACAGGACCCTTGTTTCAATTCACTTACATGGAAAAACAGCATGGCTTTTAACATATCTATAGATTTTCTGAAAAGTACAAGTGAAACTGCTAATGGTGAATTTCTCGAGTGATATCTCTATTAAACCTAAGACAACATAAGTTTTCATTAGAAACAAAAGATTAAAAGTAATAAAATAGGTAATTTCTTCCTTTGGAATCAAAACCAATTCAGCAACGGTATACACAAATTTTAAAGCTAGATTGCTACTTAGCCTTAACACCTTTAGAACTGATAAATAATGTGCACTCACATTAAAAATATTTTATAGAGGACAGATAAAAAACATCATTCTCTTAAGAAGATTCTTAAAGTGATGTACATTTTTGTAGATTTACTCTCCTTCCTACTCTGTCATAAATTGAAAGGCAATTAAATATGATAGAGAATTTTAGTCTAGTTCTTTTCCAAGTTATATTCCATTTCTATCCAGATATAGCTTAAATTAAACCTTATCTAAAAAACTATTTCCTAGTAAATCAAGGTAGTACTCATTTCCATGAGCAGTATAAAAATGAAAATATTTAAAAATTTGGGGTGGGAGGAAGAACTGGGCTGTTTTCTAAGCAAATCTTTAATGCGCATACTTTAATTGCCCCTCTGACCCTCCAATGGGGCTGAGTAGATGATGAAAACGTAAACCAAGATTTGATCATCCAGAGACTTGGGCTTGCTGACCAAGCACACTTTACTTCTTTACCATAATGCAGGCCAAACGGTGGCACTGCCATTCACAGCAGCCCCAGATTGAGACATTTTAGCCACATACAAGAGAAAAATGACAGGGCAAAGACTATTGAACAAGGAAAAAAGAATTCTATGACTAATTCATTTAAGAATTTTTTCAGAGGTTTTCTTCTAAACAATACAAATATAATCCTACTCCTTCATGCCACTTGAGCCAACTGAGAGGTTTGCATTTGTAATGCCATTCAGCTATCTGTAACTAAGTGATAGTGAAATGGTCCAATTCAAAGCATCTTCATTTGCTCATCCATCAAGCCCAAGCCTTTTGGGCTCCAATCTTGCAAGACTGCATCTGTAAAAAGCTTTTAATCACTTTTTTGGCATATGAAATTTACCTGCTCCTGCTATGCTTAATTTACAATTGTTTTATCTTCTCCTCATCCCACCACATAATTCTTGAAATTGCTTTTTTTAAAGGTAGGACTCAGGCAGAAAATAAAATACTGGAAATTTTGATATATTTATAAATATCAATTATTTCTGACCTTCTTCAAATCTACAACATATTAAGATTATGGTGTGAACTTTTTTAAGAAGCATGTGAAGCAAACTTACTACTGGGATTTAGTGAACATACTAATCCTGGATTCTTCTCTCCTCTCAGAAGAATACTACTATATCCTATATTAACAGCAAGATATTCAAGCCAGCATGCATATGCTGCAAGAGTTCCTCTCAGGAGCTAAAGGAAAATGACGCTGAGTCATTGAGACTGAGTCACTCACAAAAATCTGACGGAGGTGTGGGAAACGTCCTTCAATGATAAGTAGTTTGGGGAAGGGGATACATTTCCATTTTATAAAGTAAACCCTGTGAGACAATATTAATTAAAAAATCCCAGTTGTTTTTAATTTGTTTGTTTTGTTTAAAGCTAGAATCCAATTTAAAAAAATTACTAGAGATGATGGAAGACAGAAATTGAAAGGAAGGCACTCTGATGGTCAAGTTTTTAAGGCAAACAGTATCTTCAGAAGACCAAATCAGATTCCAGCAACACTGGTTGCTTCTAGATATAATTACATCCTTTAATCCTTAATTCAATCCTCTATCAGTTTTCCCACTATTTTTCTCAGAACTGATAACAAGACAACCAGATTTAATTACTGAGGTTTCGTCCTTTTTAATATTGGCACAGAGCTAACATCTCAGTGCTCTCTATGGAGTTTTCTTGGTTATCTGGTTTTATTAAAAGACTGACCAAGAATAGCTGAGGGCAGGGGGAGGAGTGTGTGTGAAATATCTCTGAGAACAGAGCACTGAATGAATCTTGAAATTACCAAATTTGTAACATGATAGCACAGAAGCAGATGTATAAAACAGTAGCAAGAAGCAGAGACCTAATAAAGACTAAACTTCCAAATTATTCTGACAACAGTCACAAAGAAAAAAAAAATCCAAAAATATTAGGAGCAAAGCTATCCAAACAGGCCATATACTATGTTGTAAAAATCTTATGAAACATGCACAAAACTATGTGAGCAATAAAAATATAAGTAGAAGTATCTTATTATCATTGTCCTGTTCCATTTTTCACAGATAAAAAAATAAAACAGATTTTGATAAAGATTTTTACACTTAAAAATAAATTCCCAAAGGAATCTGTAAATTTGAAGAAACTTAATTTACAGCAGGACAAACTGGGAACATTCTAAGAAAACAGATTCTGTAAAGCTGATATTGACACATTCACCTTTCTAATAGAAGATCACAAACCTGCAATAAAAAAAATTCCAGTAATGTTTTCTGTAAGAGCTCTAATATACTTTTTGTTCAACAACCTCCTTGGAGAAGCAAGCATCTTTACCAAGACCAGAGACAGACTGTTCTAAACTTTCCTAACATAATAGCTGTTTTCCTGTTTTCCAAACATTTAGCTTTCCTAACATAATTGCTGGAAATTTAAGATAAGTGTCTCATAACAGCCTGATGAAAGCTGAAGCAACTGGTATTTTGATGTTGATGCCAAATCAGTATGTTTTGTTCTGTTTGAAGCACTGCATTAGAAATCAGTGTGACACTAAATGTAACCTCTGAGTGCAAGAACAAGAATTTATGGCATCAGATGTTTACTATCCCCACTTTTCCCCTGGCATTGCTCAAGGAGTTTTCATTGTTATGAGTATGCATTCAAGAGTTTGCTCACAAAAGAAATGCCAACTTATCATCATATTTAAGGATCTCCATTTTCCCAGCATATTATGCACAAGGCCAAGAACAAGATGTGCAGCAGAAGTCAATCTACTCCTACAGTATGTGAAACTATCAACTACTTGTTAACCAGCTCAGTGACATGTCATCTGTCCTTAACCATGGCACTCTCCTTTAATTGCTTTCTGGTTCTGTTTGTATTACACTTTTATTTCAGTGGCAGTAAATGAAACAGACAATCACAATTTCTTCAAAGAGTTTATAGTCTTAAAAACACAATTTCATGAAGTCTAAATGACTGTCTAAAGTCCATGACCTTACAGAACAATGTCTCTGCTTTTAATAAATTATTCTCAAATGTACACTAAAAAAAAATACAGTGCCACTTCTTTTGAACTTAATTCTAACAATGAAAAAGAGATGTGATATGCAATTAGGTGATTCTAAACTGAATCTCAGAAAAGGCCATGTTGATATTTCATCATTCTTAATATTTTATTTGGAAATTTTGAAATTAAGGATAACCATCCCATTTTCCTACCATACTTTGTTTTCCATAATTTTAACATGCAAGTCTCACAGAGGCCCTTCAAATATAAAGGGTTTCTCCTCAAATCTGAGGAAACACTGAACCTGAAGTCAACTGGCTCAATTTTCATGTTCCATGTAACTGCACTTTGTTTCCCTTTCTGTTTCCTCTTTTCATACCAGCACTTTTCTCTAATCTTCTTTTTAAAAGCTTTCTTTTCTATTATCCCCACGTCTGTGCTCCTTTATTCCTCCCTTCAAATAAAATCTTTACTTACAGCACATGAATGATGACTACAGCACTGTCTTCCTTAAGAAGCACAGTAATTTATGAAAATCAAAATAACTAAATATATTTCTAGCAGGCACACAACATGTAAAGCATCTGTAAGATCATACTGCTGCCAGATTCAGTTCTTCTTCTTTCTTTCTCACCTACTCCATTAAAAAATGTATTATTGCTTTGGCTGATTTAAGGCAATCCAAATAGCAACCCACTTAATAAAAACATATAGCAACGTAGACTGAAACATAAAATTAAAAAATAGTGGAGGAGTGCAAGACACCAACAATTGTTTCTACCTGCCTGCAGACATACTAGGTTATGCTAATTGTGGAGGTATTTTGCAGTTTTATACATCAAGGAGGGCAGAGGTATTAACACAAAACCCCCTTCAGATCCGAAGGCTCCAGGAGCTAAGTACTCCTCTATCCTAGCTCTGACCTCTTGTTAAACTCTGATCCCAGGAATGTGCAACAACTGATTTCAAAGAGGTTTCAGGAATCCACAATCATATAGTAATTCACATGCTGTAAGCCTGCTTGTACAGTTGGGACCTTTGTGCACAGGAGAAGGGAACACTGCTTTCATCACTGACTTGCCACACACGCCGACAGTCATCGGTTGGCGCCCAGCAAACCGACTTTATTTTTAAACATTCTCAACAAAATAAAAAGATTCTTTGAAGAACGTGCTTGCTCTAGGTGTTCTATTCAAGATCAGTTCACACATGTGTACTAGAAATGGAAGATATTTCAAACTAGTGATTTTTCTGAAGTAAATAAAGATTTACTTTCTTGGTACTCTATATTTCCTGATAGAAGGAACATTGAAATTATCACTGACAATGAATGAAGTGGATATTTTTCATTCTCTTCACCCAAGCACTTGCAAACCATAAGTTATATTAGACTGCATAAAAATAGAACATAATTTTACTTTTGCGAAACAAAAATAATTTGGCTTATGTTTCACTTTTTAATCCAACAAGCAGAAACAAATTTGGAAGTAAAAATGTACCATTAATCTTTCTAATGTATCAATGTTACTAAGTGTTAATCTGAACTCTAAATTTATAAAATATTAATCTGTGACTGCTTCTTTGACTTTATAATCTATCTTTCTGAATACAGTCTTTAGCAGCATTTTATTCTAGTTGTCTTGAACACGCTGAGCTCTATTTGCAACAATGGCAGTATGATGACTGTACACAATCTGCAGACTCCTGCACAGTCCCTGCTAGCCAGGTCAGCTCTGAACTAATACATCATTCCAGTTCCTAGAAAATTTACAGAAAATATGTCAAAGAATAAAGGGAGGATACTGAGAAGATGCCACAGTAAATGTGCACCCAAAGGGTTCTCAAAAGAGAACAACCTTGATTACACAATCGTTGCCATCTTCGACTTTCTTAATTATTTGCAAGTTTTTTACCACTTTACACAAGGGACTGAGAATATGACAGTATTCTATGGCTCCAGTGACTTTCCACTAAGTAGGTCAACTAGCTACATCTACAAGAAAAATTTTCTTTTTGGTGTAAAATATTTTCATTTATGTTAATTTTTGCTTGAATATGTATTTATTTGGCATATTCATGAATCAGGTTTTGGGAAATTTGTTGTAAAAACACAAACTCAAATAGTGTTGCATAACTGAGGAACAAAACCAATTCTAAAACTGTCTTAATTTTTTAATCACAGTAAGTTATACCTACTTGAGCAACAACAGAAGTTAAAATGCAAGCAAGTACTTGAAATTTCTGTTCCCCTACAGTTCCAGAGAGTTCCATCTTTCACTTTTTAAGTGGTCAAGCAAAAAATTAGATGTTTTTTCTTCTTTAACTAGATGAGATTTTTTCTAGCATGTCTTCTGTCATCTCCATCACTTAACTCCTTACCATCAAACACCTTCAAAAGTAAACTTTTGCAAAATTAATTGAATTAATTGAAAGTCAATCAAGAGACATGAACTCCTCAAATAATTTTAGCAGAAACCAACTTCATGCATCTATCCCGTGAAAACCTTTTTTCTGCCTTGAAAATACACGATTCTGTACTTCCACCAGAAATAACCTACTTTGTGTAGGTTATATTCATATTCAGTATCAGCATTTATTGTCACAGAAGTGTGCATTCTTATCCTGTATTTACAGTGCTTGAGTTGTGGAGAACAAGTTAGAAATGACTGAGCCATCGAGACACCAACCTTGTGGGCAGGGTGCAGCAGCCATCGGCCGTCAGCCTGACTTGGGTTTCATAGCTATCCAGGGGGCAAACAACTTGCTGAACAGGAGGGCATTCGACTGTGCTGCAATCCACACTGAACACTATGGAGGAAGGGAAGAAGAACATTTCTTTTACTCATGCTTTAGAAGCTTTCTGCAAATTACTTCCTCATAAGCAACCACTTATTGCATCAGCCTTTTAAGTCACAAAAATTATCCAATGAAATGTGTGCTTGCTGGGTAACATTACAAAAAGCCTCCCTTTCTCTTTAAGACTCACTTTTTAAAATTATTAGGAAGCAACTGAACTGATAATAGTTAATAAAAATTTACAGAAGTTAGACAGGCAACCTTACACAATAATTAAAACCGTGAATATTAGCTAATTGAAGCACCCTAGTTATGGAAGAATATATATTCCCTCCAGCTTTTAAAATGGTAAACAATTAATTGTTTTATTTTTAACTGATTAAAGTCTGTTTCAACAGCAAAATACTTGGGTTACAGGAAGAAAAAAGAAATACACTACAGATATACATGTGCATATTTAATATACATTTTTAAGGACTATTTTATTAGGTTGTCTTGTTTGTATATTTATATATGGCAAAAATGAAATGCAAGTTAACAAATCTTTCTGCATTAGTGAGAAGAAGAATTCTACTTAACAAGAAAAACTGACCGACAGTTTTTAGAAAGCAACAAATGCCTAAAAATCCAAAAGAAAAAAAAACCAAACCAGGCTAAATATATATTTAATGTTCTAAGTTATACTTAGGAAAGCTAAAACACATCTTGCTCTTACTTGGTTCTAAGTCTTCCATGTAACAAACACTACCAGCTCAGGTAACATGTATCTGCTAGGCCTTTTCATAATTATACTTAGAAAGTGCAGAATAAAACACAGTTCCCTCTCTAAGAAATGAGCTACTTTCTGACTGAGCAAGAAGGATGAACAGAATATTATCAGGCCGTAAATTATGCAGCACAGTATCCCTGATTACTGATTAAACTTCACTGTAGTATTGACACTATCACAGCACCTTTACGAACTACTAAAGCAGCTTAACAAAGCTACCCACATTTCTTGCAAGAGCTCATAACCTTCAAAGGGCCATTTTTCCTCTCCTGGTTGCACATTTTTCAAGCTTGATCCTCAGTGCTACACAGCAATAACTGATTCTGTCATGTGAACCATCAGGTTCAGAATTACATCTGCTCTTCCTATTTCCATTGCAGTGGTTACAGTGTGATAGTACATGGCTCATTAACACTGAAAAGCAGCCCAGACTGTCTTTTTTAATCAAGTACAAACTTCAAAAACATTACAAACAAACCCCAAGTTAAGACTACTCAAACTTTTTCTCTTTATCATTATTAGATTAATTATCATATATTAGATTAATCATAAAGCAGCCAAGGTTGGACAGACCTCTTAGAGGTTCCCAAGCCAGGCCCTGTAGATCTGGCTGCCCCAGATTATGCCCAGGTGGCTTTTCAATATCTCCATGGATGGATGGAGACTCCACTACCTCTCTGGGAAAACTGTGTCAGTGCCCAGTGCTCATTGTGAAAAAGGTGTTTCCTGAAGTTCAGAGGGAACCTCCTGTGTTTCTATTTGTGCCTCTTGCCTCTCTGGTCCTGTGACTAGGCACCACTGAAAAGAACCTGGCTCTGCTTTTACACCCCCTTCAGGTGTATTGAGGAGATCTCCTCTGAGCCTTCTCTTCTCCAGATGCTACAGTCCCATCTCTCTCACAGTTTCCTCACAGGAGAGAGATGAAGACAGCTAAGAAATGAAAAATATTTGAAAAAGGAAAGAAATTCCTACTTTCTTCCAGATTTAAATGGGTTTCTCAAACTGAAAAAAAGTATTGACAGAAACTAACAGATAAGCTGAAAATATTCTGAAAAATAAGCTGAAAAACCCTGCCATGGTTGCAGACCCTGACATATCTGCAGTCACGTGCTACCTCCTTTGTAGATTCCAAAACCAAAGGTTTTGAAACTGCTAATGAAACCAGGTGAATAAAACTTTCTAGTAGAGTAAGTTATCAAAGTACACTAAGTGTGTTATGTTTCACCCTGACACATTTCAACTAATAACATGGCTGGCTCTTAAACTAATACAATGTACAGTTTTTAGGGCAAGATCTAAATAAATACCTAAGCATCGAATGGTGAAGAAGCAAGTCAGTATTTGTATTTCTGATGAAACAGTGGCTCAGCACAGGCTAAGGCTTCAAAAGTTGCAAATTTCTGAGGGCTCAGTACAAGGATACAGAGTCTGCTTTTACAGCGTGGAAGTATCACATGACATCCTCTGCTTTCAGTTCAGATGCATTTCAACTCATGAACAGCACAACACAACATAACTACACATGATACTGGCAGTCACACTGTCTGCCATGGGAGAAGTAGAAAGGAAGTATCTTCCCATGACAAAGCTTTGTCCCTTTTACATTCCATGAAACTCAGAACATATTACATACAACAACAGCATTCCTAGATCTTCAATGCAGCTATCTCACTGCCTGAACCACTTCCTTAAATGCCCGATCCCAGGCATTTCCCAACATGGATCTCCACATTTGTTGATTTTTCCCCTCCCTCACCTTCATTGCCAACTGAAAAGCCATTTCTCCAGCTTCATTAGAAATGTATCTATAATTCTTCCTCACTCTTTCTGTCCAATCCTTTCCAACTCCTATCTCAAGTTCTGTCAACATAAGCTTTTAACAAAGCATGCAACAAAACAATGTAAGTACTATTCTGCAAATAACAGAGTACGAAAGAAAAACATTATAGAATTCTATTTCTCTAAGCTCTTTATAAAAACTTGATTTTGCTGACCCTTGTCCTTAGTGCAAGACTGTATAAGCTCCAGATCTGATTTTCAACACTGAAGCTGGATCAGGGTGGAGCACAAGCTCCTTCCCTGTGCGTCATTACACACTACCTACAAAATTATGCTGCCAGTCTCAGACTTTCCATCAACCCTGACTGCACAGAATTCCCCAAAGAAGTAAGGCAAACAATAACATTTTCTTTACAATTGTGCTTAAACCAGTATTTGATAGAGGAAAAAAAAAAATTTCAGGCCATGCTGGAGATGAGTGAATGAAAGCTCTGCCAAAAAGACTTCTGAAAAATGACAAATGAGTAGTCCTTTCAACACAGGTTATATCTATCATGACAGACATTTCCCAATGCTTTCCCAAAGATGTCAGAAACTAAAATAATGACACTCTCCATTGCACCATATGCAACAACAAAAATTATCAAAAAACGTACAACAAGCATCTGTTGGACAACTGCCAAAGTAACTATTTAGCTTGTTTTATTCAGAAGTGACAGCTAGAGTTCCTACCAACACTTCAGCAAAAAACATTTTAATTTAGATTTTAACTCAATCATGTTTATACAAGCAAACATGATTTTAAAAATGTCCCTGTTCATAGTTCATGTTCCTAGCACATACACTCCCACAAATCTTGTTTTGGGTTATTTTTATTTTTGCTGCTAACACATTATGCAGTTCTATTTGAGATTGCTCATTCAAACTATCTCTAAGAAAAAAAAAAATTGAAAATATGTTTTGAGAAATGTAATCCCCATCTTAAAACTAAATTCAATGCAAATTGACTAAATTCCCTACTGTGAATGGACAGTTACACACGTGTTGTGTCCGATCGGCTGTGTGTCTCTGTCGGACATGCGTGGGGTGGTTCGCGTGGGACGGTTCGCAGGCAGCCCGCGATGAACAGACGAGTCTGGACTCCTCTATAGTTCAGTCTTCAGGTTGTTTATTAAAGCTTATCTCTAAGGTTTTTGTTCTGCCCAGCCGAGATCTGACCAGCAAGGCAGCCACAAGCACTCTCTGCCCCTTTAGGGCGGTCGTACATTCTTATACTGATAATTGCGTATGTGATATTTACAATTTTTCCCCAATACCCATCACCTTTATTAAACAGTGCACTTTTAGTATGAACCAATCTAAAATGCACACATCACAGAGAAGATGGATGACAAGAAGAAGGAGAAAAGCCACGAGGTCGGGCCTGAATCCTCCATCTTGCCTCCATTAGACCCCCCTCTACCAAAATCCTAAAATCTATGTTCTATTCTATAAAAACACCTGCCCTACACCATTCAAACCTCTGAAACTTCTATATCCTCATGCTTTGATAGCACGACCCTTGAAGGGTCAAAATTAAGCCACCAGGTGCCTTTGGCTACATTCCAGGACTTCTGAGCCCCCCGAGGGGTCTCCCTGGGACTCAGAGCATCCGAGGTGATGCGCTGAGTTCCCACAGTGTTGTAGGAATAAAAGAGGTTTCTTATGGAACCAAACCAGGGTTGTCTCATCTCTGAGCTTTGCAACCACAGTAAAACAATGAGCATGACACACTTGCTCTCAGTAGGTGCCACAACTGTGATGAGATACTTGGTGAAGCAACAGGTAAGACCATTTAAAGCAAATTTAGCTGGAGTTTAATAGACATCAACGACTAAGCTACGAAGTTTCTTCAGTATTCATTTTAACTGAACACCAATGCCTTCACAATTGTATTCCTAAAGTAAAAGGAGCAGAAGAGGAAGTGGATCTCAAAATGAATAATTTTATTTTTATTCTAATATTTAGTGTTGAGGAAACACTTTCTTTTCCTTTCACTAACTCCATTGCCAATCACAGCACTTGAACACACGCAGTTCTCAGCAGAAGGTTCCCAACTCAAATGCCAGAGTTAACTAGAGAGCAGTGATATTTTTTTTAAGGAACAGAAATAAACACAATTTATGTTTTAATTGCACAAGACCTTTATCTTGGCATACAGCAGCACTGCTGTCATAGGAAGTAGTCCTCCCAGCTTTATTTCCACCAAAAAGCCCTTGCTGGTGCAAAATCTTTGCATAACCTATTGAGGCTGGTTATGCAGACATGGAGGTGCAGGAAGAGTGTTCTGGAAGCATAACATACAGAACTAATGTTTTTAGGTCTGTGGCAAATAACAGAAACATATTTTTCTCTGTTCAACATGTTAACTCCATGGACTTGCTGACATATTCAGTAAAACTGATGACAGCAGCCTCACAAGAGTCTCTCCATGAATACCAACCTCCCTCTTCCTCTGTTCATCACCCATATTTTTCTAGCAATATGGCATTTCAGTAAGTTCATACAGCTCAGTTTCTCTCTCACTCTTCTTGCCTACAGTTCTTCAGGATACCGAGTCAAACTCCAAAGATGCAGGGTTTATTACCAGGTCTCTCAGCTTCTAAGCCCCATTTGCAAAGCTCTACGTTTCCCTTAAATGCCGTCAGTTTCTTTCCTTCCCCAATCTCTTCAAAGCCTCTGCTCTTCTATCCTCCTAACACACATCTCCATTTTCCCAGTCCCATGTACCTTCACCTCTTACAACTCCCTACAGCAAAAAATACAAACCTCTTCAGAAAACAATACAGACAGAGTTACATAAATTCACTAATGTGATAGAGAATCATATCCAATTTGAAGACTCTGTAAAACTAGAAAGTAGAAAACAGCTTTCAAGAAGTCATTTCCATGGGCAAGTCTGGATGGATTTATTTGCCAGCTACAAGATGGGAATTCAAATAGAGGACATGATCAAAGCTAAAATTTCTTTTGAAAATGATAAATAATCCAAAGTCAGCACAACAAAATTCAGTGAAGGCATAATTGAAGTATATAGGAGGAATTAAAAAGTACAAATATATGAGTAGTTCAGTAGCACTCATACTACAGAAAGATCCTGGCATCACAGCAGTTCACCAACTAGAAATACTTCTTGTAAAACAGTTACAATCTTATTTAAAGTTTTGCATGACAAACAGAGGGCAATTATTGTAAAGTATTTAGTGCTGATGAAGAGTCTCCCAAAATCTTAGTCTGCTTTTGCATACCACATGCTAACGTGTGGATTCACTGTAAAAAACTTCTAGAAAGGAAACATAACCAGGGAGGAGTCAAGAAAGACCATGTCACAAGAAATTACAGCTACTTCTAGATGAAAGAAGCCCATGGTGACAAAATTTTTCAGGGCAAAAAATTATAGTAAAAAATTTGTTCCCAACTACTGAGGACAGGGTACAAAAAAGTTTGTTTAGATTTCCACACAGATTTGCACTAAATATTAGGGAAAAAACACAAAGAGAAGCACTAGACGATACAAAGACTGCAGTCTTCTTCTGTGGAAGATTTAGGAAAATGTTAAACAAGCATAGGAAAGGCACTGTTTAAGCTCACTTGAAATATAGCACTGTTTGCATATAATGTTTTGGATTATACCATTTTATATGCTTGCTTTCAGTCCTCTGTTTTGACTATTTATCTTACCAAAGCCCGGATCAAAGAGTGAATTACATCTTCCACTTCAGTTGGAATAATAAATCACAAGAAAGTGTGATTTGTGTTCTCATGAAATGGAAGATGAGTAAACATTGAAAATGTTGTACAGTTTTTTAGAATGCCCACATAATCCTTTTGCTCTGCAGTTTTTAAGGGCCAACACTTGAAAATCTAGAGAGATCTTAAAACAGAAATCCTAATTCCCTGTTCACACACAATGTATTCCTACTATGAAAAAGCTGTGTATAATCTAATCAATATATAAAGCATGTCACTTGCACTAGTAGCATTCATTGGCAGAAATGCAATGTTCTCACTAGGTTACTTTTCCCTTGCTGCTCAGTTTAAATTAATGTCTAAAGAAAAACGAAAGTAAAATTTACCATAATAATTTTACCCTGTGGTTTTTTTAATGGGTATTGCCTACAGATACAATACTTAACTTTCAAGAATAATCAGAAGAATTTAGAAGTTCTATAGGCTTTCCTGGATGAAATTATATACATTATTTTACTTGTTAGCAAAAATTGAAAAATGGGAAAAGAAATTGTATCTACTTTTACCTGGCTTGCATTCATAGAGATCACAGCATTCCCCTGGCTTTCCTGATGCCTTAGAAACCAATATATTCAAATAGCCAGGCTGGCAAACCTTCCTCAAGCAGCCTGCAGGATTACACACACAACGGCTTGGGAGTGGGCAGCATTCACCAGGGGGTGCATAGCCTTCAATCAAGATGGAATCTTCTGGACATCGAGGAGAAAACTGGACCTCACAGCGAGCCTTGGAGCAATCAGGTTTCTCTTCTGAAAGGGAGAGAAAAATCATCATGCCATACGTGTCAGTAAAACACTGAAGTTGTGAAGATCGACTCAGATAAAAGCTCCCTCTCTTCTCCCTGCCCCCTTCAATAAAAAAGGAGACAGCTGCTGCTGAACTGATTAGCAACAATTACCAAATATCCTTAAAAACTATAGTTATTTGCAAGATGCCAGGTGTCTTATGAAATATTTTACAAAATTTCTAATTTGCGCAAGGTGAGTGATGGCTGAACCCACACAGTCTCAACCAGAGCTGTGAACTTGCATTTGGCCAGGATGTTAAGAAACAACTTGTCATATCATGTCAGCCCTGATGTTCACACCTATTACTTTAGTTTCCTAAGACCTTCCATTATGGACTGATTTAAATTGCTTGATTTATTAACCTGAACTGAGCTCTCACACATTCAAAAAGCAAGCTGAAAGTTCAACAGCTAGCATATTTGAATACTTTGGCAGAAAAGGATTTTTCCTGTACATACTCCCAATGTTCACATTAGAAGTGTTCCTACATACTTCAGCAGCTCGAACACTAAGAGATATGAGGTTTTACTATGGTGATGATGAGGTTTGTTGATGGTCCTTATGCATCCCTTCTAACTCAGGATATTCTATGATTCCTTCATGTACAAGTAATTTGTGTTTTTTCTTAAAAGCATCAAAGGTTACTAACCTAAATGTGCTACTAGATAGCATTATAGCTCTTTTCTTACACTTAAAAATCCTACTATTTCCATCTATCTTTAAACAGCCTTGACTAGACATGTATTTTGCCTAGAACTTTAAATAACATTTTTAAGACCAATTTTTTTTTTTTCAAACCTACCCTAATGTTTAGGTTCTTATCTGCTTTATTAAACACATTGTTCAGACAGAACAATGGTTACTGGTTACGGGGGCTCACTGCAGAGTTTATATTGTATATAAACAATACATAACATACTAGTTTCAGTACTGTATTGATAGCCTTTAGTTTATGCATGTAATAAAAGGCTTGACACTCAAGCTTTTAAAATTATTTTAATTTTCCACTGCATGTTTGCTCAACACGCACGGAGTAGTGATAGAACTGTTGCAGTAGCAGACCTTAAAGTACATACTCATGATAGGCTCTTGACAGACCACTTGTTCTCCCTTAAATTCCCACTGTTCATAACTTTATGTGCCCTAGCATTATGCATCCACTGATCTTCCAATTTCCATGACTAATAGATAATCCCATCCTCATGCAATCTCTCTCATGAAAATACTTTGGATTATAAGTATTTTAAATAGTTGACCTGCTCTTTTTCACTTGACTGCATTTACACACACATATATATATAGATATAAGTCCTTAAGGACTGCTCATATAATTCAATACAAATGAAATTTGAGCCACACAATTGGTCAAATACATGAAAAACTATTTTTGACCAATTTGGCTAACTCTCCAAAAGGCAAGTTTTGTCAGAAATGCACATCAAACTGTTCAAATTCAGACTATTCAGGACTGTAGATGCATCATATTTGAAGACCAATGCAAAGCCTGCTGCTGGAGTTGGTAAGGTCACCCAGCAATGATATGAAAACAAGGATGTGTCACTACCAACATATAAGAAGCATCACAGGCCATAGAAGAGAGAAATTTAAAATAGAGAACCATGACAAGTACTTTTGTATGAAATATTCACTCAGTGTTTTGCAGTTATTTTTGACAGCCTATTCCATGTTAGAGTATTGTACCTAATGGAGTTCAAGGTTACAGACTGTGACAGGACTCTTGTATAAAGCCAGCACCATTTTCAGAGAAAATTATTTAAACATAACCACCACCTCACAAAAGACATGTTTATGTTTTAATTCCAGGTAATGTAACACCAGTAGATATTTATAAACCTAAGGTTTTCTTCTTAATCCAGTGTCACTAGTACATTTGTACTTCAGAGTCCTAAAAAATTAATAGATAAAACCCTACTTATGACTTCCTATTAATACTCATGTAAATATTGTGCTTCCAAATTACATCTCAAACTATGTACATGTTGAAACATTCCTCTCCCAATACACAAATGCAACTGAGCAACAGGAAAGTCAAACACATTCAACCAAGCTGGATCAACCAACAGACAATTATCTTTCATCTTCCCAAACTCTAGCCCCCTAGCATAGCCAAAATCAGGTTAAGAAATTTTTTGCAGACTGTGTCATAATTTGTTTCTTGATTTAGGTGCTGTTTTTCTTTATGGAAAGCAGCTACTGACTAAAACAATGTGTGGTCAGCAGTACATTAAGTGTTTCCTTAAACATCATCTTTATCTAGAACATGAAAAAGCAGCAGCTCCAAGTGTAGCATTCCTACTTGTTAGTTAAAGCTTTAATCAGCTAGAATCATGCTAGTGTAATTGCTCTCCAAGTCCAGAATTCACTGTAATAGAAGAAGATGGGAGATTAGTTTTACTGCATCGGTAAAAGCTGATGTAGGCTCCTCATTTTGACACCAAGTTTGGACAAAAGACAGCAACCACTCAGAAAAGTTTCAAGGT
Source organism: Serinus canaria (assembly GCF_022539315.1). Lineage (NCBI taxonomy): Eukaryota > Metazoa > Chordata > Aves > Passeriformes > Fringillidae > Serinus > Serinus canaria. Next base: position 34,523,048 of record NC_066316.1, read on the forward strand.
TTTTCTTCTTGTTATCTCAGCAAATGACAAAATCTTCTCTACCAGAGATTCATTACACTAAACTAGTTCTACCTTTTCATTACTTTGTCAAGGAAGGCACTGAAATTTAATCTGTTCTCAAAATAAATTATAAACATTAATACAGCCATAAATGTCACTGCTTTAGCAGAATTCCTGATTTAATTCCAATATATACAGCTATTTAAGATTTCATCAAACAAGAACTGTTTAATAGCTTTTTTTTCCCTTTATTAACCAACATTTCTATACCTTACAAAAGGAACATTAAAAAAAACCCATGTAAGAACAAAATAATTAAAAATACACCAACAGCCTCAAAAGACAGGTAGCAGGGTAATGCCAAGCTGTATTCCACAAGAAAACCCTGTGAAATCACTCAGGAGTGCTATTTCTGCAACTTTGCCCCTTTTACATAACAGACAGTTTCAAAGCAGATTCTCAGCAGACCAAAGTGGATTCACAAGAGCCTACTGCCTCTCTGTCAAATAGACACATACACTACAAAGCACCAACCTGTCCCCTGGATGTTTTAAGCTATTGCCTATTACACAAATCAGGTTCATCCTGACCAACATCTTCACAGTCAAACAACGCATCAGGACTTAAACTCCATTTTGATAATTAATAGAATATAAACAAATAAATATTATGTGTGTCCAGAAACAGGAGAACTTCATTTTTCAAAGCACTGTGCTGAACCTAAAAAATTAGGCTTTCGAGGAAAGGGAGAACTCTACATAGGACTATATAGATGACTTATTATGAAACAAATTAGTACAGCAAATATATACATATTCCTGAATAACAGGGCATCTCTTAGGGCAGATTACACCAGATACACGTGTCCCACGGTTCGCACACAAAGTGCAAATTCCTTCACAAGAAGAATTTCATACAACCCTAACTACTGTGGAGACAGTAAAATTGCTATAGCATAAACCTCAATCTCATTTCAATATGCCCTTTATAAAAATACCCCAACCATTAATAAAGAGAACAATCACTTTTCAGGGATGCATTCTGATAAAAGTTTGAACTGATAACCTACAACTCACTAAGAAAAACATAGTTGGCTGCAAGTGCTGCCTTTATGTTCAAAAAAGCAGCATTTCAAATAGCAACACAAAGAACAGAAAATATTGGTTGGTTTTCTGATAAGGTTTCTCTGTGGGACACATTCTCTTTATAGCCTTTCATCAAACACCAAAGCTGGAAGTGTTCTGGTACCCCTGACATCTCAGCAGCCTGAGCCAACAAAGAATCTCTACAGAGATAAAGGAAGAGTCTGGATCAATCAAGCTTTTGCAAACTATCTATTCTGAGACAGACAATTTTCTTAAGAAATTCAGAAATGTAGCTAGAAATACAACATTCCTAATAAACTGAACACAACCCAGACAGGAAAACTAACATTTTGATGAATTCCAGATAAGACTTCAAGCCTTGGAAACAAGCTTAGTAACTACTCTAAAAGGCAGCTCTAGAGATCATTTCAAATAAAGTTCTTCAGTTTACCAGTGACAGGGTTATTTCTAGATATAAATTACTACTGGCAGAAGTTTTTCATTTCAAGACAAAATTTACTTTCTGTGGGTCTGAAGGTTCAGGCTTACTTTTACTTTAAGAGCCTGCAAGAAGAACTTGCTGTTATTGAGTTCGTGAGAGTACACCCTAAAATTATTAAGAATAACCTAAGTTACAATGTATAACTGAAAAATAATAGTTAAATAAGATACAATCCACAGTGTGCTTTATTATCAAAACAGGGATCATTCACTTAAAAAGTTAGGATGTCTCAAAAAAATTTCTCACTTCCATCTCAGAAGTGCACAGGGAAGTTGAGCATCTCAGAAGCTGAGGCTTAGCAACATTCAAACTGACTTTTCATTGCAACCACAGCATACTTGTTATAAAGTGCATGAGGAAGAGGAGAACAACCTTCAAAGAATATAATAATAACATGAAACCAAGATATGGATTTGGGTTTTTTTTCTTTCCATTAACTCTAGAAAGTGTCTATCATAAAGCAACAGCAGTAAACCCACAACTTTGTCACAAAGTTTTTCCATGTCAAAAACTACAATGTATTTTTAAAATTATACTTCCCATGACTGTAAAAAGTTATTAGGGGGAAGTGGAGGTAAAATAGCAAGTTACTGAAGCACTTCTGTTGCAACCAATGCTTTCTTTGAGGGAAGGCAGCTTCTTTACCTTCCTGGAAGGTTTATGCAATACTCAAACTGGGTACTAGTTAGATATGTTTTTCTTAAGACAGTCACTGAATATAGGAAGTCTAGATCTCAGAATTTTCTATTTCTTTTGTTAATGTAGATCAGTTGTAGCAGGAACCAACCAAGCCAAACCACCCCGCAACCCTCCTCATCTTTGTTAATACCAAAGCAGCATGGAAATAAAAATAGTTCCTTAAGAAAAATTAAACATTTGGCTTTCATCTCTGTATCAAATTCTTTTCCTTCATTATGTTTGCATGCTCTGCTTTGACACGCAGAGAAACTACATGCCAAGTTTATTTAATGAGAAAAGCAGAGCAGTTAAAACATTGGTTAGAACAGTGAAAGGATGTTAGGGTATGATCTGGTGTGGGAGAGACAGAGAAGAAAAGCCCTGACAGGGATGGGAGGGTCTTCTCATTCTTCAGGTGAAACGGAACAGATCCATGCTTCTCAGGAAACCATTTCAGGGAGGAATTTTTATCATTTTGTCAGAACTTCATGTGATGCTGTTACTCAGTCACCATAGAAACAAGGGCAGAATGTTTTATTGAATGAGATGGCTGAAGAGAAATTGGCATTTCTCAGGTCCAAATGCTTCCACTGAGATATTTAAATGGTTCTACAGTTGATTCTTCAATACGATTTTTAATACATATGCATATAGATATACACAGAGATGGAGAGAGTTTTTTTTTTTGTTAGGTCCATACAAAGAACACAGAATAAGAAGCACTTTGAAATAGCAAGCTTCACATTTCATTTTTCTGAGCAGTTCTGAATAGGATATGGTTTATAAGGATGAACATTTTGCATGACTAAACAAAGCAATGCACTACAGTTGGTACATGTACTTTGAAGGCATGTGTTCAGCCTTGCATTTTTGTTTCACTGTAAAGTATTTTTGTGAAATCCAGGCTAAAACACAGTCATTCTTATTGCACAGTCTTACAGTCATCATTGAGATGACTATTCCAAACAATAGGCACACTGTACTGTTATACAGTGGCAGGAAGGAAATATTAAAAGGATTAGGGATAAACAAGAAAAATGATTACCCAGCTGAAGCAGTCAGACAGACAGGGATCGATACTGGAATGCAAAATACCCCAAAGGATTTTCAAGAATCAAAAGGGCAGTTATAGTAGATTAAAAAATGAGATTAACTTACACATACAATATGCCCAGTCCTGTATACGGATGAACTGCTACAAATAAAAAAGCAAACAAGAGCCTGACCTTTTACCTAAAACTGAACTTTATTTAAAATCTGTTCTATTTTCTAAATGAGTCTTGCTACACTTCCCAGCATTCTGGTGCTCCACATTTTATGTACTACACAGTGGGGCAACCTGTTTTACCCACATTATAGCCTAGTCTTCTCATAATATAACAGCCTGGAACTAACATGGGTTAAAAAAGTCACACACAAAAAGACAGTCATAGATACCAGTTTTAAGAAACATCCATTCATTGATACACATCTTTGCAACACAGTATTCACCACAGATTTGCCAAAAATTTTCCATTTTGAGGACCAAGTAACCAGAAAAAGGGTTATATCACTCAAGACAGCTACAGTCAAGCAAGACAAAAATCCCCTTTGGGTAGACAGCAAAGCTATTTTAATTTTGTAATTCCATTTTCTGAACTAGTTTCTTTTCCTGTACTGGAAATCTTAAAAAGAAAGATGGTAATTCAAAATGAACAGACCCCAAAAAACACCACACCAGAATCACAAACAATCCTGACTCCAAACTGATGTCTTCCAAAGAAAGAGTTAACAGACTAAATGAAGATCTGTCAAACAGCCACATCTAAATGGAAATGCCAGTTCTATAAAACCAATAGTGTTTGTGGCAGTAGTTGCATTTGGGTTCAGGCCTCCAAGATCACAGCATTCCTCTATTATGCTTAGAAAAAAATCATGTCTTGAAAACTCAGAAGTAATTTTGCTTTTCCTCCATTTCACTCAAAACCTGCTTTAAACAAATACGTATTAGCTTGACACCAACAAGTCAATCCAAATCAATAATGGATAACGTAACTGACAAAACTGTACACGAAGGACTGAGCCCAGCCCACTGCACAGAACACAGGAAGCCATGCCATGCCTGGGACAGGATCCATTTACAGTTGTGTTGCCTCTCTTGAAAAACAACATTCAAAAATGTATTCAATATTGTCACGCCTGGAATAGCATTGTACATTGTAATTTCTCTATATAAGAAAGCCTATTATGCTGGATGAATGGTACAGATTCTACTAGTGCTCAATCTTTATGTTGGCAAATCAACTGGAATTTTCAAAGAAAGAGTATGTAGACAGTAAGGAGATGGTCTCACCTAGGGATTAGGACTTTGAAGAATGCCAAATCATTCTGGGAATAAACCAAAAATGGAAATACTAGATTTATAATCAGTATAAACTGCATATAATTTGATGCCTGACAAAAATGTACACCAGCAGTAGATATAGGTAAAGCAGAAAGTATTACTTATTGCAAGAGTATATTCAGCTGCAAAACCAAAGGTAATGTTGAATGAGTACCAAAGTAATGATAAAGCACAACTATTTGGAACAATTCTGCTTAATGCAGATAAAGAAAACAATATGAGCCTAGCTGATACCTGGAGAAATAATCACAAATATTCACTGAAGGAGGAGCACTATAAGGCACAGTTTGATGTGACAAGGAGAAAGAGATTTGATTTGAAGACACTGTATACCCCCTAATAGACAAACCTCTGGAGGCAGCTCAGGATGTAAGGAGCACCAAACAACTTATTCTACCACACAATCACACCCAGACTAAAGTATCAAGTTACTCTTTGCTCTTACTCGAAGTCTAAAAGCATAAGCAGAATAAGGACTTAGGAAGCACTTGCATTTGCACTAAATGCAGATTATAATGAAAACACATACATGAGTTTACAAATAGTAAGAATTCACATATGTATGAAGCTAGCAACTGAGACTGAACAGCAGGAAGGGCAATCAGTTTTCTAGAGCTGATTAACAAAAACAACAGACTTGTAAACATTAACTTAGAAATGAGGGGTTTGATATTCAAAGAAATGCAATTTTTGTTGTTAGTAAAATTGGATCAACTCCTGTCTGCCCTTGGTGCTTTGCTTTGTTAATACAAATAAATTTAAGGTATGTGATTTCTTTAGTTCTCTCTGATAATTGCTACTGCTAAAAAGCCCCACCAAAATCCACAACCCCCAGCCCACACACAGTAAAAGAAGGACCTAAATGCTTTAAGACACTTCTGGCAAGTTAACTCCAGTATGCAAACTAGTTTTCCCAGTTATTATGTTCAAAGAACCTCTGTCTCTTACCAGCTTAACCTCTGTACATTTATTAGAGGCTTAACCACGTGTTTCTAAAATTCTTTCACAAGAACACTCAAGATGCATGATGTTAGGAAAAACAGCCATGTTCAACATTTTGGTCTTCTCTTTACTAATCTAAGATACCACAGTTGTCAGAAACTATGAAGAGAAGCACATTTTCCTTCTTTTAGGCAAACAGAAAGTGAACACTTTCAATGGAGAAGGCCAACACCGCAGTATTTCAAGACATTTTCACACTCCAACTGCTATGGTCCATCTCTCTTGACTTCTCTGGGTTAGCTTCTTCCTAAGCCCTTCAAAATAACCTCTCTAATTTAGAATTTAAACACATTTTGATTGTTCAAGATTTTCCATCCAATCAGAGATCTTCCAAAATTCTCACTTTTCCCTTTTATTTCTTTTTTAACATTTACATTTCTGTTGTCTCCCCAGAATGAGTTTTAATGCCAACTAACTGTTCCTTTGTAAGTCATCACTTACCAAACCTGCATCATTATTGAACAACATTTCCATGCATTACTTAGGACAAAAGAAAAAACTCTATCTATAATAAGAAATATGAGAGCAAAGCAAAAAGGGGCCATTATAATTTTAGATTATAAATTTATTATAATCTATACTGACAGAGAGAATTCTGATATAGAAATTCTTGGTCCCTTGCAGTGAAAAGATTCTACAAAATTTTTACAACATATTCAAAAAGAAGAGAAATTTTCAACCTGAAGGAATTTAAACAGGTCTGTCCTCCAGAAAAAGTAGATACTGGTTCTTACCAGATCTACTTTTCCTGAAAAATGACATTTAACAAAACTCTAGTTAGAGTGCCAATTTCACTGAACACAGAAATGGTGGATAGTCCACATAAAATATTATCTTTTCTCTAAAGGCAAAGTCTTCTAATAAACTGCCATATTTGACACTTAAAATGCAAAATGCAGAAGACTCCAATGTAAAAGAAGCTAAAGCACTCTGTTGTCGGGTTCTTAAACTGAAGGCAACTTCTCATATTCCATGTAAAAATATGGAATAAATAATTATAATAGAAACTGTGCTTTCTTGACTTCAGAGAACATTTGCACTAGGCAAAATAAAATTAAATAAAGCATCTAAAAATCACGCAAGCAATTCTGCTGAATTCCAAGCTCCTGCTTGCAATACATGTTTTCAGTGCTAGTTTGAACGTGTTTCTGCATTTTTACAACTGTCATTCACACAAATAAAAAAGGAAAAACAAATTATCTATTGGGAAAAAACAAAACAAGACAAAAGAAGCACAAGAAATTTTAATTTTATTCTAAGGTACAGACAGCTTAAGCTTGAGAAGACAGCTATCCAACTGCTTGACCAAAGGTTTTTGAGAGCTGACTGGAAAAATAAACAGACACCTGGAAATTTGAGAATCACCTTACTCGTCCTGCTTTCAAACTACGCAGTGTCCTAACCAGAAATACCTACAGATCTCAGGGCTGGCGGGGGGTGGCACACATACAGCACACGTGTACATGGATTCATAACCAGCCCTCACATGCAGTAAGACCACAAGGAATCACAGTGTGAGAAGCTTGTTCTGCTCTGCAGTACTGCTGCACAAAATGTAAGAAGCCAGATTACTTTTAAGAAAAAGTGAGAGTCATGCGATACCCACAGTCTTGATTGCTCAGACTGTCACTGCACAGGACTATGCAGACACATAAGTAAAATATTTGACAATACCAATTAAATACAGTTTCAAGTCCACCATTAAATGCTACTAGGTATCACCACCCTCTTATTCTACCTTAAAGCAGCAATATCCCGCTGAGGGAATTAAATGTCAAAACTACAAAAAAGCAGAAAGTCAGCGTTTACACAGTACTGAGCTTCTGCTAACACTAGTACAAGTATTTTGCTGACTTCAGTAGCCATTAAACTTGGACCCCTCTGTTTCAAACTGGATGAAAGCCAACACCTTCTACTACAAACAAAAGACAGCAAGTCTGGAAAAAGACCAACAATCCTATGCCAAATATATAAAAATAATCTCTCGGTTTCAGAATGCTGTTGGCTGCAATGTTCTTTAATTAGATTCAGTTTCTGATCTCATTTGAAGCATACAGTTGTGTATTAACCACCTGGAAAGTTTGTTTCCAAGAGCAGCTTAAAGAGGAATGATCTCGAGTGTATTTTTTTTTTTTTTTTTTTAATCATGACTACCAAAAATATCACAAATCATCCTGGCTCAGACATTTTTTCTGATTCTTTGCCCTCCACTTTTGTTACTCTTTCTTCTTCATTGACCTTTCCTCTTAAGTTATCCACTTATTGTTTATGTCCTCTTTAAAAAAAAAGCAAGCCTCAAATGCTACTTATTTCACATCTTTTCCAGCCTGTCCTTCCTATTGTACATCTCCATCAGTACAATACACAGCAACGCACTTGTTTTGTGTAAAAATCTACCTTAATACAAAATATTATTTCTCTTAAACACTAAGGAAAAGCACACTTGTGGCATTTTGCACAGCAACTTCCATGACACAACTGATAAAAGAACAAACTAAGAAATTCAGATGTAGGAGCTTTAGATTAGTATAATCTCTTAGAGCAGTTTGGCTAAGCCTTGAATGCAGATTAAAATTACAAACACTAAAATGCAGGTTACGTACCATTGTGGAACATTATGCAACATGAAAAAAGCTACTGCCAGGAAACTGCAGATACAGTCGCACTTCCCAAGTGAAGCAAATTAATATTATTTCCAGCAAGATTCCTATGATGGCACCCTTTGCACAAGTCTGGGATTCAGTCACTCCAAAGCCATTCCATTTTTAGATCAATCTCAGTACAGTGCATGGCACAGGAGACATCATTGTACATTTTAGTCTGTTCGCAGCACACATTACAGAGTATGTGGTTTTGTGATCAGAAACAAGGCGTTAATAAATTGGCTTATAAATAAAGTCAAGTATGAAGATTGCACATTATCCACAAAAGTTTTTAGCATCTTTAAAACAGTCAAGAGACACCAATGTTGAAGTTGGTGAAGACAGACTCCTTGTCAAGCCTGGAAAAACTCTGTGGGAAGACAGCAAATGGAATTTTAAACAGTATCTACTGAGTGCCCCAAGGAAGAGAGGGGCTCTGTACACTCTCATGCTACAATGACAGTGGATTCTGCCTCACAAACACAGCCTGGTAAGCAATGTGAGCAGCAACACCAGAATTTTAGTTAAGAGGTATTGTGAACAAAATGCAAGTTCGGTGTGCTTGAAAAGAATGAAACTAGAAGAAAGGAGTTGAGGTTACTAGCAAACACTAAGAATTTTTTTCCTCAAAAGATGCAATGATCCTTACAACCATGATACTGCACTGATCCTATAAACTCACACAGTACAGTCAAGAAATTCCAAGGCTGACAATTTATTCCTTCATATTCCTTCAAAGGCCAAGCATTGCAGAAGTGAGCAGAGCCTGAGCAGTGCTTACCAGGAAAGCCTTCAACAAGATAATAGCAGAAAGCAAAAGCCACCAACAAGCCTTATCAAACACCACATCCACTGATGCTTACACATCTCAAAGAAGAGACTTCACTGTTTTCCCCTACTTGGCTGGAAGAAGAAAGCAGAGAGACTAAAATCTAATATTACAAGATGAATTATCTCACATGTCACTTAAGATATCTCCTCCACAGTACACTTCAGTGAACAGCACAAGTCCTCACAAGTAAAGCAGCAGCAACAGAAGTAAATGAGAAAAAAAATGAAAAAATCAGAACTTTAGTTAAAGCACTTGTAGGTGCTAATGGCTAAAAAAAGCAATATTAATGAGGTGAGCTTTAAAGGAGACTTTTCATTAGCACAACTCATAATTAACCTTTTTTCAACAAAAATAATAAAACATGCCACTAAATATTACTGCTGCCAATCAAACAATTCTGCTCTAATCTTTCATCCAATCTATGCAATGAATGCACTTTCTCAACACAGAGTACTTGCTTTCATGGAATCTGGATCAAGAATTACTAACATTTATATGAAGTCTCTGTGATATAACCAGCCAGGAAAGACAAGATTAAGTAATACTGATACATCAATAATAGCATAGGATGCAAAAATTCAATTCTGTCAACCTGCATGCCTTGCGAAACATGCTTTCAGAATCTCACCAGCATAAAAAGAAAGAAAAATTGAAATACACTAGAAGAAAGTTAGAAATTTTATTGCAAATTTCCTAGTACGTGCACACCGTCCCCATGCACTATGATGTATGAATGCTTAAAAGGAAACAAAGTTAAGTTGAATAAATCTCTTGCACTTAACCTCACACTACTAACGTCCTATAAAGCAGGATTTTAATTATCACCTTTAATAAACTGGTCTTCTCCCATTTCACAAAATTTTCTTGAATTATGCTGTACATTAAGATATTTTAAAATATATTTAAGCACCAACTATTTCAGAAAAAAAAATTTAAAAATAAAAATTAAGCTGAGTAAATGTCAAACTCAGCTACAACTTCTATTATGCCACAAAAAGAAGCAACAGTTAGATCACATAAGAGTAGACAGTACAAGCTTAAATAACCTGTAAATGCACCATTTAGGAAATGTAGAAAAACTGTCTTATGAAATGAATTATTTATGCAGCAAGATTTGAGAACAAATATTCAGTTAGCAGAAATTGCCTTACCTGCTTGACTTAGAAAGGACTAATATGTACTTGTGTGGATTCATTCTGTCTCTTGTTCTGTGCATTACAATGTGGTAACTAAGAGCACAGATCTAAAAACAAACAAAACCTACCCCACAAAGCCACTCCCTACAACCCAACCAAAAAAAAAAAAAAAAAAAAAAAAAAAAAAAAAATCAGCCAAAACCAAATTTTAGAAAATGCATCATAAAAAGAGAAGAAAATCAACAAAAAAATGACCAAAGGCATAGAGATGCTTATATAGCCATGAAGTATCGGATCCAAGAGACACATCACATAAATAGAAAGGATACTCCAATGGACAGAAAGTTCAGAAGAATTAGGACCAAATTTCAGGACCACATTAAAGTGGATTGAATTTCTATCTGTGGTTTCAGTAAATTCAGACAACCTATTTTGATTGTTTCACTCCTCAATTTACCATCCTTTTTAGCAACACAGTTTCTTCACAAGCACAAGGAAACTTGTTCTATATATGGTATCATGCTTTGTGTAACACATGATCATTCTTTCAGTCAAGATTCTAAGGTGTTACAAAAAAACCTACTGCACTCAAACCAAACAAAATCTCAACTTGTTAGTGTGTATCTGAAAACACTTTACAGCTGCTAAAAATTCTGAGTATTCACGAAAAAAATGGACAAGTTTTTTTTCCATAGAAAAATTGCATTGAAGTAATCATCCTTGACTAGATGCAGTTGAAGAGAAGGCCATACAGATGCATATTCACTATTCAGTCACTGGCAAGTTGTTGTGAATTGATGTTTTACAAAGAAACTTCAGTTCATTCAGTTCTCAGTAGGCAGAATTCAGTTTAAACCAAATCATGATGTATCCATTTTTCTTCTTTAAAGAAACCATTACACCCTAGGCAATAGATCCATATGCAGTTAGAGAATTTGCTAGAATCATGCTATTTTGATTAGAGCAAAACAAGAATGGAAGAAAACACATTTTGGTTAATCATTCCCAAACATATTTTTTGAAATGGAGCTGCTTTTAAGAAAAGGTAGAAGAAGAGCCAACCACTATCCCAGCAGGGTGAGCTCTATGGAGTAAATTTGTAAGCTATCTCAAACTCATCCTAGGAATAAAGATATACGAGATGTAGACAGCAGCTAAAACCAAGCAGGTTATGTTATATATTAATGCCTCATAGGTATCACCTTGTGATATGTTTATGTCTCACAGAAATTATCTGTTCCAACTGACATCATATACAGAAAAACAAACCCTTTCAGGTAATAAGTAGTCCAGAACTGCTCCCAAGAACAGTGCCACTAAGTCAAATTTCTAAGCATATTCCTCACAGCAAATACTTTCAGAACTTTCAAGGCAAGTCTGAGACTTTCTACCACTTTTGGTGAGGATCTATCATTTTCAAGTCCGCCAGCTGCAGAGTAATTCCAGTCCAGCTGGACATCATAAGTCCTCCCCACTACTCTGAGCAAAGCCTATGCTAGTCAACTGCTCAGATCCAGGTGAGCTCAGACAACCGTGAGGATGGCAATTCCACTTCCTCTTGGGGCGGATCACAGTATGAGAAGTTCCCACCATGTATTCGGCATGTTTTTGTTGCAGATGACATCTGATGCTTCTCATCCTTCCACTGTGCACCTTGGTGCAGCACCTACCTACATCCTCTCTGCGGCCAAATACGAGGCCACTGAAGACAGCATCCAAGTCCCTTCTTCCTCTTCCTTTTCTTTAGACACAACTAAACGTCTCCCGGCTCTAGACGGTGTTCCCCTGCTCCTGCCGAGGCACGGCTGTGGCAGGAGGGATGCCGAGGCTGCGCAGCAGCGCGGCGGGGAAGGTGCGCGGGCTGGAAGCGCTGCTCCGCAGCCCGGGCTGCAGTTGGCGGCCGCCGCCGCCAGGGCACACTGCCGGCTCGCCATCCGCCCCGCACGGCCGGGGCACACTGCCGGCTCGCCATCCGCCCCGCACGGCCGGGGCACACTGCCGGCTCGCCATCCGCCCCGCACGGCCGGGGCACACTGCCGGCTCGCCATCCGCCCCTCAACGCCAGGGCACACTGCTGGCTCGCCGTCCGCACCCGCACCACCAGCCCCTGGCGCCACACACCGCCGCTCCTGCCCGCCACAGGCACGCTTCTCTCCCGATCAGCTTCTCACGAGGACAAAACAACCTTTATAACTACTAACATATTACCCCCAGTGGGGCATTTTAGTATAGTAAAATAGTATACTACTTAGCATAGTAAAGCGCTTTAAGGTAGGTTTTCCATCCCATCACTGGCAAAAGCCAAACTTCAAAATCTTTAATAATTTTACTTTGGAGCTAGAAGTTTATGGCCAAAAAATGTGATAAAAGTTCAAAGACATGTATTTTTAACCTTGCCTTCAGTTTTTATCCCCCGTCTATCTCAGTTATGTCTCCTGAAGCTGTTCAAGCATTCAGAAGTAGCACAGGCTTATGCACTTCAAAAGCACTGCAAAAAATAGAAATTAATATTGTCCACAAAGTTCTACTGCAGTGGGGAGATTAGGCACTCCTCATCTATGAAACTGTGACCAGAATTCAACTTTACCTGTATAGACAAATCCTGAATAAAGAAGAGGAAATTTTCAGACAACTTCACTGCATTTACTGCTCTGTTTGTAGAGAAGTATTTTTTGTTTTTATTAGGAACTTCAGCTTGTTTGGGCTATGAAGGAAACAATTGTGTCTAGTATTTTGTTATCCACCCTTTACAGTTTTGGTATGCAATATAATCTCCACAGAGTCAGATCAGATACTCTTTTCTGCCCTTGATCTAAATACTAACTCTGAACTTAGCTTAATTCATTAGTTGAGAGAGCCATATAGACACTAATGTGCCAATAAGCTTCCCCCCAGAGTTACCACATGTTCTTCAATAATTTACTGACTTGATTTGACATAAGGGGATAGTGCCAGAAGCATTAGAGCAAGATATGACAACCTTCCCTCTCATCTCAGCATTGCTATTTCTAGTACTCGAGGATGGTGTGCAGGGTGTGTGCTGGACTGAGTAACAGCTGAGGAGAAACAATAGCACCCTCTCCTCAACTCCAAGACTAATTTGTCCCTAAATATGTAATATATATGCAAGCTATCCTAGAAGCTCATTTGTTTCCAAGCAAAAAGCCCAACACCCTGGAGGGTGGCACAGTCTAGGAGTTACCATGTCCTTTATCTTCAATCACTGCAGCCCCTCTTCAGATGCCCACTCCTGTCCACACGGGTCTGAAAAGACCACAGCCATGTTTACACAGGTCAAGTAGTAGGCCAGCCCCTACATACCAAATTTCCATATAACAGGCTACATTCTTCCATCTAAATACTCCCAACCTTTACTAACAACCACAGTTCAGCTGTCACAAACTTTTGATTGCACTGAGGTTTACCACACATGTTGTGGTAAATCAAAATGACCACACAGAATAACTAGACAAATACATATTATTTAAACCTACACTCTGTTTAATGACACAAATGACTATCCTGCAGTAACATTTTCTCTTCTTCTAAGAACTCAACATTAAGAGTGTGAGACTTTCAAAACCAAATAACTTTCATTTCCACTACAAAGCCTTTACCTCCAAAAAAGACTTGGTAGTGACAAACACTGGAATAAAACAGATACACTTGCATTTGTGCCCATAGCCACAGCTCTGTGTTTGCCCTGTAATACCAGTCATACAGATGCTCCAATTGTGGATGCAGCTATTATTACAAAACACAGCACTGCAGTAATCATCTGAAAATAAAGTTGTACAGTGGCCAACAGTAAGTGGGTGACATTTATTATGCTAACAAGGCTCAGATGCTATAGCTACATAACCTCTGTGCTTCAATAACACTATCGTGTTACAGTTAGGTAAAAATAATGATCTATTTTACAGTGGTGCAAAATGCAAATTATTTTGGTACGGTTTTAATACCTCTGTATCTTTCAGAGATTTCAAGTACTGATTTTCTTCATATATATTTAAACATTATTAAAATGTTTCATACAACATAACTAGTATATTAATTAATATATTTGCATTTATATATATAGATAAAACAAGACTAAATTGTGAATGCACCACTGAGGAACAAGAACATTGGAACCTTTTTTCTCTCCTTTAAAGTTCAAATCTTTACTTTATTTTTAAACAGAAAATAAATACAGCTTGGACTTAAAAAAAACCATACTGAGGACATAGTGACAGGACACTAGAAGATTGTAGATTGATTAAAAACCAAACAATATGCATATTAAACAACACCCAAATATCATCTTTCAATATGTATGTGTGGAGTAGAAAAATTTCAACTGTACAGGCTCACTGCATTCTCAACTTCATTACAGTGATTCAACTTCATGAGCAGTAGCATCAAACAAATAGTTTCTGTAATAATTTAGATTCCAGAATAAGAAGTCAAAGCAAAAAAAAGAAGCAAAACATCAAACCTAACATAAATATGGTGAAGTCTCCAAATAAGAAAGCAAACCCTTGAAGCACGTAGAGGAACCTATACAACATGCCACTGGAAGATCTTGAAAGCATGTGAGTTTCTAGATTACTACTTCATATTAACTCAAAACATTCAGCAGACAATCAGCCAAACTTTTCAAGACTTCATTTTGATAACTTCAGTTCACTTGTGAAGGTTTAATCCAACAGGCAGTTCAAGAACTACACAGCAGCTGGCTCACCGCCCACCCACCACTGGGACGGGGAGAGAATTGGAAGGGCAAAAGTGCAGAAACTCATGGGCTGAGATAAAGACAGCTTAATAAGGAAAAAGGAGTAGTATAAAAAGAAAAACAAAACTCCTCAAAGAAAAACAAAACCAAACCACCACAAATGATGCAAAAATCCCACAACTGCTCATCAGCAGCCAACCTATTGAACTCCAGCCAGTCCCAGAGAAGAGGCAGCGCCGGCAAACCTCTCCCCATGCTTTGTTCTGAGCATGATGTGGTATGGTGTGGAGTATTTCTTTGGGAGGTTGGGGTCAGCTGTCCCAGCTGTGTCCCCTCCCATCTCCTGTGCACCCCCAGACAACTGGCTGTTGGGGCAGCATGAGAAGCAGAAAAGGCCCCAACTTCAAAATGCTATTTAGCAATTCCTAAAACACCAGGATATTACCAAAACTATTTCATCATAAATCCATAACATAGTCCCATACAAACTCCTATGGAGAAAAGCATTTCTTTCCCATTCTAAACTAGCACAAGAAGTCAACTTGCAAGATAGTATCTCATCTTGCACACTAGTATGCACACAGCTTTACCCACCCTTAAGTACAGCTCTTTAATAGATTAACCCTGATTATTCTGAGATATTCAAAGAGAACTAGAATTTAGTTAAATACTACATTTTCTTTCAGCAGAATGTTTTCCCTAACAACTCAGTTTCCAGACTAACTCTATCCATATTAGTTTATACATTTCCAAGCCCCACTACTGTTGCCTAGTAAATAATTACATGCAGAAACATTTTAGTCCATGACAGCAACTGGAAGACTATTAAAACATATAAAATACAAGATGTGTTTACAGATCCTTTTGAACGTAACTCCCCATGTACCACACGAATTCAAGGATTTGTGAGACAACACTTCTTTTAGGAAGTAGCATTTATTTTTAGAATAGAATATGAATATGCATCATTTGGAGTTGTATTAATTCATTAATAAGAAGGATATTTATGAGATTCACCACAGATTTGCAATGTTTGCAAATATTTTCTAGTGATAATATTTTGTAAGGCAGGGGAAGTAATGAATTTCTATCTGGACCAACATTACAGTGACTCAAGACCTAACTAACTCTGTAAGTAAGTGGTAAACACATTAAATTTGTCAATTATTCCAAGCTTGAATTGCAGAGAGTGAAAGTATAAAAAAATAAACTTTTGCATATCTTCCTTCCCACCTCCTCTTCAAACATCAGGCCCTATCACTCCCCCAACTGTTCTAGTTCTTCCTTTCTAAATTCCACCCTGTCTCCCTCATCATTCATTCAGCTCATGTTTATTTGCCTAGTTCTCTCCCTTTTCCATCCTCCTCCCTCCCCTTCTTCAGATCCCATCCCTATTCCATTTAATTCAAACAAATCTCCTTCCAATGCACTGTCCAAGTTTGAGGGGAGAAGAAAGAGCCCAAAAGTCTGTCCTTGCCTTCAATCCTTAACACCTGACAACACAGAGTTACAAGACTGCATAAAATCTTCCCTTGCCTTCTCATGTCCAAAAGCCCACAATGGAAAAGTTTTTTCTTGAATCTCCTCTGAACTTTTGCAAGCATTTTTTGAATGGTTTATATCCCGGCCAACTATAAACAATGTCTATTTTGACAGATAATGTCATATCAGAAACTAAAGAGACAGCTGGTAAAAGAAAGCATATAATGAATACAGATTCCCTACTGGTTATCTCCAAGTACAAAAATCATCAATGTCGAAGTTAAATCTGAGGTACAGAGTTCTTCAGAGGTTTTCTTCTAATTGTGAACATTAAAATGTACTTAATACAAAACCCTTAAAGAAAAACAAAAAAACAAAAAACCAACCTAAACTGATTATTTGTTCTGGGATTGCACTTTGTTGTTTTTACTTTGATTTTAAATTGTCCAGAAGCAGATGTAGTAGAAAGCACTTCAATTTACATGTTTAAAGTTCAGCAACAAAAATATTTGAATTGCTGAATTATCTCAACTCCAGTTGCAATTTGCTCCCTCCCTACCGCTCTCACATAGGAAATGCCACCAAGAATGCAGGACAAGAGTACAGCAATGATCAGGGCAAGTGTGATGGCCTTTTTGTCCCTCAGCATATCATGCACACAAAGAAACAAAACAGTATAAGAAAACACACCTCAACCACCCTCTTAAGACTTTTAAGTTGTACATTTACTTATGTTTAAAGGTATACATGCTGAAGCACAAAAACTAGAACTCATCCTTAGCTTGAAAGAAGATTTGATATAGAACAGACAGACAGAACCCAATAATTGTTGAAATATCCTTTGGAGACAACAATGTAACAACTGAGAGGCTAGTGATGCTAAATTTGTACCTGAAACATGCAGGTGCATGTTTCACAAACAGGGTCCTGATCTAGTCACTAATATACAGAGAACTAAACACTCAGTGTACCTGCATGTTTGTTACACACAGCACAGCTGTACCAAAAATAACCACAACAGTGCCCTAATGGCCTAACCCACCAAAATTCAGGCAACCTCAGTTGCTGCTGGTTCTGATGACTTCATTGGTATTATGCTAGCAAAGTTATCCATAGTGCTTACACGTATGGACCATGCTTTCTGAGGCAAGTGTGTTAAAATGCTACAGTTCTAATAAGCACTTTATAACTACCATAGTGGTTCAGCAATAAACTTCAAGAAAATCCAGACAAGCCTGCAACTGTGCATTTACTCTCAGAACATCAGAAATAAAACAGTGAAAGTCAACTCAGTTTTCATACAAAGACATTTTCACAGAACAGCACAAAATGATGTGAAATTAAATCCCGATGAACTTTTTATTGACAGAAAAAAAGCCATAACTATTACAAACAAAACTATGTTGTTAAGGTTACATACTGCACCTGAGGTATTCCATTAGCCATGGAATAAACACTGTGCTCTTAAAAAGTAGAAGTTAATTGTAAGGACATTACATCACAAGCTAGTCCCTGGAGATCATATGGCAGAGGAGTAAACACATGCAGGCACACCCTAACAAGTAAAACATTGTAAGTTTACACTCCTAGCTGGCAACAAACACCAAGAATTGTGTCATTTGCTGTCTGCTGGGACTCCTTTTTGCCTTTTTTTTTTTTTAGTAGTTTTTTTTGTTGGTTCCAGCCCAAATCTTCCAAAGTAAAAGACTCATTATTGCTAACACAAGAAAAAATGTAGTAAGAAGAGAATACATAGAAAAGCACTGCTCATAAATGAGATCCATAGAAGAGAAATTAAAAAGGAAGCTTTTGACATAATTGCATCAGATTTCAAGAAAATTAATTTGTAGCTCTGAAAAGTAAAGAGACTACTTTAAGACTAAGTGAACCCTCCCCATTACACTATGGGTTTAGTTACTGTACCAGGCATGATATAATGGAAGCAACTACGCACATGTGTGAATGCAGAAGCAAAATCCCTAATCCAATAAAGTATAAAGCACAGCAGTTTCTTTGAAAAAGTAAAAACACCATAGAAAAGAATGATAACTAAGAAGTGCTGTTCCCTAATATCAGATGGTAAAAATGAAGTTTTTATTAGAGAAGAAAAAAGTATGGAAATACCTTCTGGAATACTAAACAAGAAGTACACAGACCTAAAATAATTGGCTGGATGCTACACCATGTGTATGGTATTGCTTTGTTGCATCCAGCAACAGAGGCTATAAACATCCCATGGACACAGTGCTAGAGTTTCTATGGATATGGGAACAATCAAAGCAACCTACTTGAACTAAGTTTCCAAGCTCATACCAGAAGTCACCATCTAAATATCAAGTGAAATTGAAATTTTTGTAACAAAAATTTCAAACAAGATAGTCTTTATTTTTCTCCACTGTTTAGGAATAGCCAATCAAAACAGTACAAAATAAAAAAAAATGCTACTTTTGAAGCTTATTCAGATTAATTTTTTTTAATTTTACTTTAGAGTTTCATTTTGTCTTACAATTATTTTTCCTGTGTTGTAAAGTTATCTTACACCTTAAACATTTTTGCCAGTAATTTTCGGATTAGTGATAAAAATCAAAGCTTCAAAATTATTCATATACATGGCCAGTAACATCTCTTCATACATAAACAGCAAAAGCAAACATATGTACAAATGTAAATGCAATATACAAACAGCCATCTGGAAAGATTTTTTAGTAGTTCAAATTGTAAACATTGTTACATACACGCAATGTTTAATATTCTACTCTATATTACAAGAATGGAAGAAAGCAAAGAAATTATTAAACCCTGTATGGAGACAAATATTAATCAATAAAACTGTCACTCTGTTTATACAAACAGAAGTTCAAAGAACTGAAAATGCCCATGACGTATAAGATAACTGTATTTAATCCTGGATATATAATCCCTTCAGCATCACCATATGGCAACTTCATTACGAATAAAGAAGCCTGCCTTAATATTACTGTACAATAAGTGAAGCTAAATATAATTGATTATAATGACAACAACAAAAAAGCAATTGCTATATTACTAATTTAAGACTGTTAAACTTTGGGACATATCTGTAAAACAGACACCGTCTCTATTCCATTACCCATGTATTTTTCTCACCAGCACACTGGTTTACTCCAGGTATTTCTGACCATGCTGAACTATGCACAACATTGGTAGTACATGCAGTTGTTCTTTGAAATGATACAGAAGCAATGGGTAACTTCAGAGAGCTTATGCAACAGTGCTGCATCACATTAAGAAATTTTAGTCAGATGGGTCTGTAGTTTTAGTTTATGTTTATATATATATGAACACACACATGTGTGCATATGAACAAAAGATAACCTAGAACATAATGACATTATGGAAAACTCACTCATTAAAATCATAATTGAATTTGCTATAATATTATTCATATATCTTCTGCTACTGATAACAGCTTGGAAATGTACTAGTGGATTACTGTTAACAGTAAATCAGAAGCATAAAGATCACCGAGAAAAAGAAAGAGCTACCAGACCTGCACCTTCAGAAAAAAACATGCTACTGTCTCTTTGAAAAATATATTTCTTGAGTATTCAAATCTCTTCAGTCATCTTCTAATTTCTCTGCATCACCACAGATGAAGAGATGAGAAAGAAACACATATCAAGATCAATTAAAAAAACTCTACTGTATTCAAAAGAAATGGTGTTTGCTATTGCACTGGACCTACAGAGAACACCAAGAATGCCCCCCTCGAGCAGCATCACTGAAGTGGCTAAAAGTAATCAAACACACACTGGTTTTGTCTGGAGACAGAAGGGTTACTCAGGGGTACCACAAATTTGGGAAGAGTAAATTATTTTTGATAGCTCACGAGGAACGGCACAAATGCAGAACACAGAGAAGACTGAGAATAATCCTGTTCTTCAACCAGGCAAAGCTGCATCATTGGCATTGACCGCAGGCATTCCTTGTGCAAACTTCCCTGGCTTGGCCTCCTGGCGGGACCAACAGCACCACAGAAGCCACAGGAAGCTAAGAAATAAAAGATGCAGCTAATGGAGAAAAAGCCAATGTTTTGATCAGCCTGGCACAGAGTGTGGTGCTCAGAAGTATGCTGGAAGCCGTGAATCGAGAACACATCAAAACTAACCTGCATGCAGGTCACAGCCTCCTTCACCCCACAAGCAACCCTCAGCTGCATTTCTCATGCCTGCTTTCTGCACTAAATGTTACTGCCAGAGCCAAACAAGCAATAAACTCATCCAGCTTGTCCATAAAAGCACACGTACGAGAAGAAACATTCAAATTACTTCTACTGCGATTTTTAATGATGATAGTGATTCGAAATACGCAGAGCTGACTAGAATATCAGACAGTTTAACTGGGAGCTGAAGAGACTGACACAATTCTGCCTCAAGGTCAAATCAATATCAAAAAAAGGTCTTGTACTACCAAGAACATTTACCATGAGACGTGCAAAAGCCTAGTTTGGGAAAAGTTTAAAGGAGTGGACGAGGTGATAAAGTTGAGGAGGAGTATCATACTGTGAAAATGGCTTTTATCCAGTGATGCAGAAAACGCGAAAATTCTCCCTTGGTGCGAGGCAGAGTAAACAGAAGAGGATTAACGCCACGGCTCAGATCTCTACCTGAAGGCAGAGCCAGGGAAGGCGTCTGACCGCCCACACCGCTGCTGCAGGCAGCTGGCACCATGGCTTTGCACAGAGCAGAGGGAAAGCTGGCACAGCTGCTTGCTCACTTCTATCCCAAAACAATTCCAAGCTGGACTCGCTCAGCATCCTGCTCCTCAGTGGTGTCTCAGCAAGCCAAAGCAGCTTTGGCCACCTGCCCACTATCAGTTTCTCTGCAGCAGAAATCACTCCTGTTGCTTGCTAAGAAGTCAAACACTGCAGATAAACACAAGCACATACCTACCATTTCTCCCTCTGATCAGTTTTTTATGGTGGGGTTGAAAATATATGCATCAAAGGCAATTTTTGTACCATCTTCAGCCTTCATTCTAGTAGTGAAAAATGCTTTCCAGATACATTTCTGACAAATGTGTAGTATGTAGCTTCATACTGCAAAGATCTTTCCACACAGAGCAAGAGACATAATTGTGTAATGGAATTCTAAAAATCTTCACATCAGACACTTAACACAGAGACGATTCCTTTCACAGATACCAAATAGCAACATTCACTATGTGGATGTGGTATTTGTGCATTCACCATGTCAGCTTTAATAGATAAGATAATCCCACCCCTCCCCAAGTCTTACATCTATCTAAAATACAATTCAATTAGCCAGAATCAGCAGTAATATCAACCAAAAAGACTGATAAAAATGATGATATAATAGTAATTTGCATACTGATAATGCTTAGTCGCTAATTAGTATTAAGTGACTTTTTTGATCAAGGCATGTAAACAACAAGTACAAAAATGCAAGTCACCACTTAGCCACTCTTACTATAACACCACAACCACTCATCATTTAACACATAAAACAATACTACAGCTGTCTTCAGAACTCATTAAAAGAACAAGACACAAGCAGTACCAAATAGTATCTGATTACCACCCTAGATGCTATCAGTAATTGATTTTTTTTAACCTCCTGTATTTTCTAACATTAATACAACAGCAGCAAAACAGTACTTAACACTAGACTGGACAACAGTTCAAACAGTAAATGTTAACTGACGTTATTTTTCTGGAAGGATTTTTCCTAACATAATAAAGTAAAGGAAAAAGAGAAAAGGTAAAGGATAACAAGAAGTAATGTACAATCAAGATCAAGACAGCATTGAAGAAACATCAGCCATAAAAATTTTCAAGTAACTGAAGACAAAATTTCTTCAAAGTTTTCATATCAACTACAACTTGAAATGAGGAAAGCTCCAAATGAACATAAGTAAAGTTAATCACATTTTCTAAACAATACATTAGTTTTTAATCTGAACTTAACATTTCTTACCGAATAAGAATTCACTGAGTCTACTTTTATTGACCGCACCCTTGTATATAATATGGAATTCTATAACAGAGTAATCAAATCAAATGTTGAGTGCCTAAATTTGAGTACTATTTAATTAGGCAAATGAACAGAGATTCTAATAAATGATCTTGTCTTAAAAAAGATGAAATAATCTTTGTATAAAGTACAAAAATGAAAGCCCTCTTCACCTCAAGTACATTTACTTCACAAGTCTCCTCTTATTCAACTTTGCTTGCTTACACATTTTTTGTAGATGCGTGGTGCTTATTTTATGCAATGGAAGATACTAAGGAATGGCAGTTGTCCTTTCACCACCACCTTCTTTAGACTCTCATTTAGGTAGCTTTGCAGTCACCACAAATCATTATCTAGTGCTGGTCCACAAACTTAAGCACCCATTTACTAAATGCTTTAACAGATTATTGTCAGTAAATCTTGAATCATGAACCTTTCAGATGCTCATTTAGTACTAACAGCTACTATATAGCTTTTGAACTACATTGGTTTATTTTAAAGACAGCATTATCCAAATCCTAAATGGAGCAACTAGCTAACAAAGTAATGCTCAGCATGAAGGTGACTTAATCCCACCACTTAAGGAAAGCAAAACCTTGATAGTTTGAAAAAGCTTGTCTAACTTGTTGAATCAAGCGCCATTTCAAAGCACCACTTCCAACCAACATGAAAAACTTCATGATCAGTGACCAAGTATCTTGTTGAACTACTTCAGACAAAAGATAAGAAATTGGTCTTTAAGAAGAAGCAGAACTGAATATATTATTTTCTATGATTTTCTTTTAGCTAGGCACCTCCAAAAACATACAGGTTACAGGAGCCTCACTGTAAAAAAAAAAAACAAAAAAACCAAAAAAAAAAAACCCCAAAAAAACCAAAAACAAACTAAAAGAAATAGGAAGTTTTGTTGGTTCTTCCTACACCCATTGCTAACTAGCAGTCCTGCACATCTCCACCACATCTCTACTAACAAAGCAGGACTACAGATTTCATCAGTGACAGATCGAGGAAGAAGAAGAAGAAGAAACAGAGGAAGCACCAGGATATGTTCAACCCGTAACCTGTAACACTTGGCGGTCTTTTAGCTTTGTGACCAAGATTTCTGATGGCAGGAGTCACAGACACTGAGAGGCCCATGGGAATGGATGCTTCTTTCTCACTGCAGTTAAAAGACTAACCAGGAGCTGCCACATGACTAGGAGGCTATTAAGAGTTTTTCTCCAGATAAAAACTTTTGTGTAAAGAGCTCCTCCACCATGCCTGTAAACTGGAGGGAAATTCCAATGCTTCATGCCAAATAGATGGAGCTTGAGAGGAATTCACAGGCTGTTTGGCAAGAAGAGAATAGGGGCAAGTAGGAGGACAGGCACTACTGTCCAGGCCTCCATTCCAATGGCCTCTACTCACCCACAGAACGGCTGAGGCTGCTCCTCCTGCAAGGAGACCATCTGGGCACCAGCAGCAGTGGGGAAAGTCCCACTGTGCAACCAGGAAAGTGGGGAGAGCACCTACAAACAAAATGGAACAGAATGTGAAACTGAATTTAAGGAAGATGAGATAGGTAAATCTCACTATATTCTAAATTCTGTGGAAATATATTTGAAACTTGAAAGGAAATCAAACCGCATATCCCAAACTTAGCAACTGTTGTCTAGTGTGTTTTTAATAAAATGGAAGATTTTATCCCAAAGAAATTCCTGGAAACATCCTGACTATAAACAGCTATACAAACTAACTTCAGGAACAAGAAACACAAGCTAAGCTAATTAGAAGAAACTCTGAGAAACCTGTATCCAGTAAATTAAATCAGTATTCCGTGTACTAACATTTCCACACATATGTCAATCTACTGAAAAACAATGATGTCTTTGTAATTACTTACTGTCATCTACGGCAAAAACAAAATAAAAGCACACATGCTCTATCTGAAAAAAGTGGGGACTTAGGGGAAATGCAAGTGGTATTTGTTTATATAAATATTTTCCCTCCCTAGTTTCAAAATTCTTATTACAGCAGAAGAAAATTATAGAGGATTACACTGTACCACAAAGTAACACCCACTACAGCATAGCATCCCTGTTTGGGCCTTGAGATCTATCAATATTCATAAAAAACTGATGAAATCGCCCAAATAAGCTCTATGGCAAGGAACTTACGAGTATGTTTATAGCATTTGGTTTAAACACAAAAAATTACGAACTCAACTACTAATCTTTTTTTATCTGTGCTACAATGTAAGCCTTCAAGGGATCTATTACCTATAACTATTGTTAATTAAACAAGTGCACAAAAAGTATTTTCTTCCATGTAAAAGACAGCTGGCTAGCAACATCTTCATTAAATTGCAAATCCTGTATTTAAAAAATATTAGATAAAAATGTCTTAATTATCTTTGACAATCAATCTCACCCTAAATGTTTAAAATAATTAATCATGTTGAAGACAGATGAGTTATTTGTTTAAAGGCTACAGTCATAAAACCAATGAGGTCTCACATTTATAGAGCTATTTAAAACTAGCACAAAGGCATTTTTTGCATGAATAGCTTCCTGTAATTCCAGAATCCCTGGAATGCAAATTCAGTTATGAAACCAATTAATCTTTTAAATTACTTAATTATCTCTCATATCCAACAAACAGGCAATTGTAAAATACAAGAGAAACAAGAGGCAGAACGAAGGCATTTGTAACTGTACAATGTCTCACCTATTCCAGGAAAACAACTGCCCTTTGGAAGTGGCAATTTCCCCTACCAGGCAGGAGCCCTGGTACATCTGCAAGCAGCTGGGCTCACAGCACTCTGGGCTGGAGTGTTTCTCAAGTGTCTGAGTATATTCCGTTTGAGATCTGCTCATATTGTCACCTGGAAAGGTGAATATGAAACAGATTGTCAAGTGCAACAAGGACCTTGGATTCAGCCTTTACTTCACAAGGCTCATGACAACCTTTCCAGAGCTGAAAGTTCATCTGTCTCTCCTACCCTGAAGCAGCCTGAACAATAGTCTGAGTAATTTTACTATATATATATATATATATATATATATACACACATATATATACATACATATATATATACAACTTCTGAGCAAAACTCAAGATTTTCTTCACTGCAATTTATCAAGTTTTTGATTTAGCACTGACCCCAGTGAAGAAATATTTTTTCCCCAATTTACTTGATTTTTGCCAATTTCCTTTTATTTTGCCTACTTGCTGCATTAATCCTAGACTTCCATCTGCAGAGGTTTGCCCCAGAATAACACTGGGAACAGCGATAAATATGTGCTTCATGTTCTGAAGAGACCAATGCAGTACTTTACACACTTGCCTATTGCAGACGCTCAAGCTTTTCTTCAGGTCTGGATAGTCCACAGCAATTACTTTCTTTTGCAAATGGAAACTGTTCACTTTTTGGAAACGTCAAGATAAAAGATTTTTGATATATTTTTTTTAAAAGCAGCATTGGCCTATTTCATTAAAAAAAAAAAAGTCTTAAAATAGCCTGTTTATATTGCTTGCCACCCATTCATTAGGTCTGCAAGCCCATTCAACACACTGCCCTTCAACTCTTGATTTCAAATGCATTTCAGATGCATGTGTCTGGTTTTCTTTGGAACCAAACAAGTGCCATAGATATTGCTCAAATTTTTAAAATAAAAAGCACATTATGTTGAAAGACTATATAGCGGAGGAAAAAAACCCCACAAAACAACAAAATCAGGCAGCATTAAAAGTCTCTGGTTTAGATTACATTTCATCATTAGAAATTGTAGCTAATGCTTTTTTATCATTTCCCATTTAAATTGTATTTTGGTTGCCTTTAACTGGCAAACTTAGCCCTTTAACCCAGATCTCATTGTATTTCAGCACCAGGATTTTCTATTAAGGAGAAAAACCATCACACTTCAGCAATGTCAACTTCGATTTCTTCAAGGAAATGTGAGAAGAAAAGCAATGCTGGCATTTCTTGCCAGTGCTAAAAGCAAGTCAATCCTTTTTTATTTGAATTTCTCAAGCTTATGCAATCTGCTAGCACCTCTACCTGAGAGGTTTTAAACTGGTTGCCAATTCCAGTCAAATAAGGATGGAGTTTGAAATACAGGAAAATACACTCTTAAAAGGTAAGGACAAAGAAGAATAAAGTATCTGATTATTGCCATTATCTAGTAACCTGAGAGAGAGAAAAGTAGAAAAAGTGGTTTCTTTGTTGTTGGTATGGGTTGGTTTTTTGCAGGGATGGGGTGAATGGGGGGTTTGAAGGATTTTTGTTTGTTTGTTTGTTGTCAGTTTTGTTTTTTGTTTAGTTCAATACTCTTTTGCCTTTTAGAATAGTTGGCAGTCACCATAAGTTTAGTTGTTAATTACATATCATGCATCTTTCTTTGCCTAGTGCAGGTGCCATAAGAGATGCAAAAAGAGGCAGAAAAATGTAACACAGCACAAGCTTTTCTAACAATGACAAGGAGGTTGTGTCACCTACACATGCTCAACTTGAGGCATCCAGCTGAAGTATCTGACCTATGAACCCAATTTCCCCATCCTGACATAACGCTATGGACAAGTCTGGATATCTGCAAAGGCATTTCAGACCTTTGAGTCATCTTCCCCACTTTCCCTGTTAACCACAATGTAACATAACCACACTTTTCACACACTAAAAAGTGTGCAGAATGTATCACAATTGCACCTACCAGGAACTATCCTAATCCAAACAAGCCAGTAAAATCTTTAACTCTTTCAAGGAACAGATGTACCAATATGTATGTATAGGTTTTCTGGGCTTTTCTCTAAACAGAGACATGGTAAAAGAGATTATGATGCAAGGACAAAGCACTCTAGAAAGGAACAGTTTAATCAGTTGCTCATATTTTTAGTATTAGGAGTAATTTTTTACACAAAACTCATGTTTATGTGCTAATAACTATACCAAGACTATGCTGCAGTGCTGCTAGACAGCATAGTCTGCTATGAAAGAGACTGTTTTAAGTAATCTAGAAGTAGTAAAAAATACATAATTGAATTTTTCATTTATGAACTTTGCTTGTGCCATGTTCTGAAGAGTATGGGAGAAGGTAAGAGCTGCAGTGTAGAAGAGACATTGCAGGAGGAGTCAGAAAGGGCTGATCTAGACAGACAACTGGAAGAGGGCTGAGAGGAGCTGTTCAGCCAGCAGAGGAGAGAAACTCCATGCTGGAAGGCTCACCATTATAGTCATCTGGTAATTTAAACTGCCGCAACTACTAGTCAAAGGGACAGCTTTAAACTCTTTATGGCTCTTCTACAGGGCTGCTTTTTGAAGGCCTTTTACTTCAGGCATAGAAGCAAGTTCAAGTGCCCTTACTAAGTGAAGTTTTGTCAGCGTCCAAATACTGTAATACAGCCCAGTGGCAGATGATAATTTCAGAACATCCTTTAAGGTTATAATGCAAGCAGCAAATGAAAAAAGTGAGTGAGTACGACTTGATTTTCACACCTTCCTCAATGAAGCTTTAGTGATGAAAGTTCAGAAACAAGGTGTCTCACGCACTTCTCACACAATAAAACATTATTTTTGTTCTGCTGAAGTTCTCTTACTGGAACAGGTCAGCATGACATGAAAAGCATTTTGAAAAAAAAGAAATACTGTAGTTTTACAACACTTTCTTAACTTTAAATTAGCTCCATGAATTAAATTATTAAGCACTTAATGGGGAAGTAGAGTACAGTCTAAAAAACGACAGTATCTTTAATTTTTTTTAATTTAAAGCAGCTATCACTCTAACAATGGAAAATTAGGGTTTAGTTCCTGTGCAAGACAGAATTTTGACGCCATTAAAATGCAAAACTCCAAAGCACTTTCAGTGAACCAGAAAAACACCAAAAGATTGCTGAGGCAAAGTAGGACACTCATGAAAAACAGCAGGGAGAGAGGTACAAAACCCCAAAACCAGAACAACAAAATAGAACTTGCTGTTACTGGATATTTACTTG
The DNA here is from genome assembly GCF_022539315.1 of Serinus canaria. Classification (NCBI taxonomy): domain Eukaryota; kingdom Metazoa; phylum Chordata; class Aves; order Passeriformes; family Fringillidae; genus Serinus; species Serinus canaria. The sequence continues at coordinate 34,551,482 of NC_066316.1, forward strand.
CAACAAATTTTCTTGGAAAAATTAATATTGGATATCAACATTTGTTGGACTTTGGTTTCCATCCCCAAAAGACACATGAAGAGAAAATGTTCATCTATATTTTCAAACATTTTGCTTTAAAGGCTGGATTTCTCATGACTTCATGGTTACTTCTTCTACAGTTCTGAAACATGAAAAGACTATCTCAATTGAACTATGAAATTAAAATCTGGATGTTGTATATGAGGTGAGACCCACAACCAAGAGTCAATTTTCTTCCAAATATGAATGGTAATAGTATGAAAATCAAGTCACACTCTAAAGAATAATAATTAAATTTTTCTCATCTAAGGTTTTAGGGCAAGAGATTGCAATAACCTTTTGAAAAATACATGAAAGCTATTTGGGAAACAGTCGTTTTCTTGCAATATTTTGGCACTGTAATACAACTATTAAAGCAATAATTTATTACATAACGCAGCTTTAATATTTTTTACATAATAGAACCCTCGCAGTTTGAAGATACTAAGATGGAAGCATGCTAAGAATACAGAAGAAGATATTCAAATATTTAGCTCATGATTATAACAATTTCTGAATTGTATGTTATTTCTACTGCTAAACAATTGTTTCACCGAAGAAAAATCCTTCAGGCTTTATTTTAAAAGTTGGACTGACAACAATGATTAATCTCCTTGATCAAAGGAAAGAACAGTATGATACAGCCAGTGCCTTCCTGTCTTACATGCCTACCCTAGAAAATTTTCCCTGCAGTAAACATTGCATTTTTTTTCCAGCCAAGCAATAAATATATCACTCATCCTGTTCCCTGAAGACCTGTGCTGAAGTTCACAGTTGTGTGGACGAGAGCATAAAAGCCCCTGCAAGCAGTCTTTTTATTTTTAATAAATTCTTTTATTTTTTCTTCCATAGAACAAAGTCAGTTGTATTATTTTATTTAAATCAGGAAGACAGAAATACACAAGGTCCAAAACTACTCAAGCAGGGCCATCCTGAGCAAGCTGTCCAGGATCACATCTAGACAGCTTCTGTGAATCTCTAAGGATAAAGGCTTTGGTTTAACCTTTACCAGCACTTGGTCACTCTCAAAATGAAAAAGTGTTTCCTGATGTTCAGAGGGAATCTCTGGCATTTCAGTGTGTGACCATTGCCTCTAGTGCTGTCACTGGGCATAACTGGAAAGAGCCTGGCTCTGTCTACTGTATGCCATCCCTTCAGGTAATAGTTGTGGAAACCATCCCAAGCCTTCTCTTCTACAAGAACAGTCCCAGCTTTCTCAAGCCTTTCATAATGAGAAACAAGCTCTAGTCACTAATCATCTTTGTCCTCTTTGATGGACACTCTGCTATGGTCACAGCTCTCTTGGGAAGCCCAGAGCTGGATACAACACTCCAGGTATAGTTCCATCAGGCTTGAGTAATGGGAAAGGATCTCCTCCCTTCACCTGATGGCAACACTCTAATGGAGCCCCAAGACACCATCAGCCTTCTTTACTGCAAGGGCTCAGAGCTGGCCCATGCTCACCCAGAGCCTTTTCTGCCAAGCTGCTTTCCAGCTGGGCAGCCCCAAGCATATGCTGGTGCTGTCTGGGGTTTTTGCTCTTCAGATGCAGGACTTGGCACTCCACCTTGCTGATCCTGCCAGCCCATTTCTCCAGGCTGTTAGGGTCCTTATGGATGGCAGCATGACCCTCTGGTGTACTAGCCAGTCCACCCAGTTCTGCATCATCAACAAATCTGCCCCATAATGCAAATAATTAACAAAGATGTTCAACAGGACATGATTCAGTACTCACTCCGGTACACCACTAGCTGCCAGACTCCAGCCAAGCTTTGAACTAATGACCACTGCTCTGTGGACCTGGCCATTCAGCCAGTTTTGAACTAATGACCACCACTCTGCAGACCTGGCCATTCAGCCAGTTTTAACTTGTTGTCTGCTCAGCCAGCCCATATTTCATCAGCTTCTCTATGAGGATCTAATTGGAAGCAGTGCCAAAAGCCTTACTGAAGCCAAGGCAGGCAACTGCTCACTGTTCTCCTCTCATCTACCAAGTCAGTCATGTAATTATGGAAGGTTATTGAGTTGGTCAAGCATGACTTCACCGTGGTGAATCCATGCTGAGTAGTCCAGATGACTTTGTCTTTACTAGTGTAGACCATTACTCCCTTGTTTTACACTCCATTCAAATAAATTTTGTAATCATTCATACATATGGATCCCCAAATGATTTCAATACCAAGTGGAAGAATTGGTATTATATAAATTGACTTCTGTAACACTCATATACAACCCCACCAAAACAAACAAGCAGCTATTGTCTCCAATTAAGCCTATAAATCTTTCTAGAAAATTACCCAGAGCTTGACTTCAAAACAGGAGTATGGGAAAAAAACTAATTTAAAGCTTAACCAGCCTTAACATTAATGAATTTTGTTTCTTAAGTTTTAGCTTGCAGGTTTTAGATCTTTTTCACCTTTATCTTTAAAATCCATGTATGTACTCCATTCAATGGGATCTTCTCTCCTGTTACAGAATTGTAATAAAAATAACCATAACACTTCTCTTTATACACTGAACACACAGAAGAAGTTAGAATGAACTTTTAAAATTCTAAAAAAGTTACAACCATATCTAGGAACCTTTTCCTAACAGCACAAGCTAGTTACCATTAGTAAGGTTCTTGACCTGATTAAAGAACAAGAGCTATGCACTAAGAGCAAGTCAAAACAAAAATAGGCAGAATGCACATCCAACAGCAATACCTAAGGAAAGGTTTAGCTTACTGACATGCAAAAACAATCTATAATTCAAAATGACCTGTATTTAAAATGACCTGCTTAATATTCAAGTAATGAATATTCAATTAGAATAATTATTCAGATATATTACTTCTGTCTCACTGTAACCATAACCTAAGAAAAAACAGAAAAACAAAAGATAATTAAATAGAAGGGCTGAAGGTCAAATGGTCACTCTCACAAAAAGTGCAGCTGCCACCCTCAGATTGCTAGACTGTCCCACAGTGTCATTATCCCTAGATCCTTATTAAGCTCTTGCTAAGATACCAAATACATATCATGACACTGCTACATTTCCAATGCTAGCCTTCATGCTAACCAGATTTCCACTTATTCTTTGCAGTTTCACATTTGTTGGCATCCTGCACTTACTTTCTATATAAGTTGAACAGAAAAAGATGTTTGTTTCTAATCTATAACCCTTAACGTAATTTGAGTTGTTCATCCAGGCTTGCATTATGGCAATGCCCTTTTAAAAATCAAAAAAGCAACACCACCTCAACACATATGATCAAATGCAGGCTGTCTTTATTGCTAGCCACATTGATCAAGCGATTTAATTGCTATATTTGATCACAACAACTCAAAGCAACAAATAAATATTGCTTTTTAATACATACTGTAGGTAAAATAAAGTGAAAGAACTATTCATGAGCATATGACTACAGCACAAGACTATGCTGATAGTGAAATATCAAAATTGTTATCTTCTGTAATTCAAGATTCCTGTCCAGTCACATCAGCCAAATTTCAATAAAATTAAGCTTTCAATGCAAACCAGCTGGTAAGCATGCACTTGGAAACAGCATGATAGATGACAGGGCAGGAGAAAAGAACAGTTGACTATGCTTCAAAAAAAGAGCTGAAGTCCTCAGCATAGGAGAGACTGGTAGGGAATTCATCTCATATTTAATAATCACAGGGAAAATTCAAGCTTTGGCTGAAGATGCTAATTCCTTGTGGAAGTAAAACGTCCTTCAGAAATAGAACACTTGGGAACGGGTTATTATTACAAAGCCTTGGTAAAAAATTGCAATGGAAAAAGATGTGGTTTATTTTAGATAACTGATTTTTAGATTTATGTCATTTCCTTGGCCTTACTATTTGTAGAACCATGCCTTTCTCCTGCCTCTGGAGCTCTACCAGCACTGGAAACAGCAGCTGGCAACAGTCTCAAGCCAGGCTTCCTATGGTTCACCACAAAGCAACTACCCTGTAGTAAACCATAAGCTGCTGTGCTGTGGGGCCACTGCAGCAACCCAAGGCAGACCACAGTCACTGGGGAATTCTGCCAGGTTCCCATACAATCAGAAAGGAGAGAAACAGATTAACCTGTCAAGGGCTCATTAAGACAGCTATGCTCTTCCTATATGGAAGTAAGGTAAGGTATCCCAGAATGTGCAAGGGTATCCCAGGGCAGTGTTTTGCTCACTCAGAGCTCACTACACTTGTAGCACTCAGTGTTGAGTGTGTTATTCGTCAATTAAACAAACACTCAGCATTTGGTAAAGAACCATGAAGAAGATTGCATGTTTTCTGTGTCCAGTGTGTTGAAGTCTTTTAGGTGAGATCTTATGAAAGACAGAAAGTCCCCCTTTCCCTGGAGGTAGCTAACCATACCCAGCCAGGGGAAGCTGCCACAGTCTCAGGATGAGACAGCAGACAGGCAGAGACACAGCAAGCCCAGCAATCCAGTGCACAGAGATCCTTGAGAAGGCGCACAACAAGGTGAACAAACCAGCCACCGATGTGGAAAAGACAGTAGGATCTTCTCAAGGTCTAGGCAGGGATTTGGAAAGGTTTACCATGAATCAGAAAGCCTGTGAAAACTGCCTGGCTGGAAAGCAAAACTCTGCAAGACAGAATAGATGTGATTCTAAACCATTGATGTTAATATTTCATCATGCAGACATGAGTTCTTGCAGTGTGCAGCTTGACTTCATATTTTGTACTCTTACATAATCTATTTTTAAAGTGAAAACTTAGCATTTTGGGAGACTTACTGTAAGCATGGTAAAGAACGGTTCTACCTCAAAGCATCCAAACCAAAAAATCTATTACAGCAAGTGGAAAAAGGTTCTTTGCTTTTCTTTCCAAAATGTTGAAATTATTAAGAGCTTAAGTTTTGATGTTACAAATATACAATATTTATCCAGCACCCTTGCTTTTATTACATAATCTGAAAACAATTAGCCTGAATGCCCATTTTCGACTTAGCGTAAGGAAGGACTGAATTTCAATTTAAAGGTTTTTTGGGAAAAAATAATAAAGAGTTCTATGGTTTATGGTGCGTACTGCATCTGAGTATTTTCACTGGTTATTGCATATGAGTAATCCTGCTATTAGTCTCTTCAATTAAGTTTCCCTGGCTAAAATTATAGTTGTCATTCTAAGCTGGAGGTCAGATTGGATGGTATCTTCCAGCTTAAGATAAAAGAATGTGGAGTTGTAAAACGCAGTAACCTGAAAGTATGTTGAATTCTATCAAATTCTATCTAAAATTATGTAGGAGATGAGGCATAATTAATAACCCTACTGGAACTACTACTTCAAATCTAAGATCTCTCCTTCTTTTAGAGTAATATCCAAGAAACAGGTGCCTGGTTTTCATTTATTTCTACTACTTCAGATTTAAACCTGTTACAGGCAGCACTATACTCTCTACCTTTGTACCGCAGCACAAGGTGAAGCCTGACATGATTAGCAACTTAACAGGAGAATCCTTAAAATGAGCACTAAGCATTTTCTCCACTGTTTCTTGGCTTGTCCTCTCAAAAATGTTCCACTTGGTGCTGAAAATATTTCTCCTTCCATTCATAAATATTCTTCCAAAAATTTAGAAACTAAGAATTGGAGTATGATTTTAAGATGATGAACTATCAATTAAAATCTTAAGACCTCTTCTTAAGAAACCACAAAAGTGGGAATTTATAATTATTGTGCAATGCAACTGCATGAAAAACTAAATGTTAAGGATGTAGTAAAAATAAAATGCCAAATTTCCTTGAATGATGCAGTTTCCAGAACACTATTTTCCTGTAAGCTACTGCTAGATCTATGTTGCAGTCCAAGTCAGAAAGTTTTAAATGGCATAAACTGTTCCTTCACATCCTAAAAATATGACTGATGCACACATTGAAACATACTTGCTTTAAAAACAGGGAGCTCTGAAACTGCAAAAACCTGCATTTAGTTCTCTGTGCAGAGATTGCCACAAGAGACTGATTATAAAAAGTAGGAGACACATGAAGTAACAATTATGATTTACTAGAGCTAAAATGCCTATTTATGAAATTTCAATATGAATAGATGCCATGTATATATATTTGGAAAGAGAAAAAACTAGTGAAGGAAGGAAGATGAAAACCTTGACCCTCAGCAGAGCTTCAGGGAAGATCTTTTATTCCAGGTCATCAAACAATCTAATTACAGTATGCCCTTTTAACTGTATCCCAATGGGCTTTCAGTCACTACATTGCTCACTAAATAATCAGTTTTTAGTCTCCCTTCCCCCTCCCTTAATGATTCTTTTCTCTTTTGCCTCCCTCCAAAATATAAGCAGCAGGGTCAGAAACTCCTGGTTTCTCTGGACATACATAATATACTTTACTTCTTGCACAACTCACAATCACGTGGAAGCATTAATATGTATCCTACCACTTCCAGAAGTGATTGCAATACAAAAATCCACTCTTTCCATGGCACAGTATCCCAATGTACTGGTACTTCAGCATCCAACATTCTAGCATTTAGCATTGCCCTTCATTATACCCATGCTGCTGTCCAATCCCTCTATTTCAGCTTCCAGTGTACTTGAAGTCCTGCTTCATTATATTAATAAGTCTGTGTTAAGCAAGTGTTAATTACTCAGTATTCCTGAAGAGCAAAGTGAATAACTGTCAACATTATAAAAACAAACTCACTTTTTGCCACCCTTCTTTCCTATCTTGCTTAACAGTATATGACTCATGAACCACCTATACAGCTCCTATCACCTATTTAATAAAGCAAGTATGAAGAATTGTTGCAGTAAATTATAGCCAATGAAGAGACTACACTCTATAATTAGAGTGCTCCAATTATAGACAATGAAGAGACTACAGATTACCAAGTCAATGCAAAAAAATCAAAGGGAAGAAGAGCTGCAAAGCACAGAGTTCTTCCTTCAAGTGTACCCACAAGGTGGTAAACCTCCACAGGAGAAGCCTCAAAAAACCACTTTAATCTGAACCTTTTGCTGAGCTGTGGGAAGCACTGCTCTGGCCTGCAGTGTTTATTAGTCATACACCCAGGCACAACATCGCTCTCTTGCTTGCCTTCATCATGTATAGCACATGCTCACATGTATAGCACATGCTCAAAACAGTTAATAAAACTTTCTGAATGCTTGAATTTAATAGGAAAGCATGAAAAGATACTTAAACTTCTAGACAATAGTTGTGATTTTCTTACACAGATTTTCACATATGCTGAAATAAAACCAATTTCTTGTCAATGCCCCAAAACCAATTTAATTAGGACCAGTACTAAGCAAGTAACTCCCAAATGCTCATCATCTGGCCTTGTGTTTGTTTTACTGACAAAATTTATCAAATGCTGCTTTTCTAAACCTCTTAACCATACTTCAACCATTAATATTTTTCTCGATACAATGTCATCAAGGAAGAAAATGTATCACAATATCTTGAGAACAAAGACAGACTACAATAATGCTTTTCACTGAAATTTTAATGCTGAGTTTTAGAAAAGCCTCTTTCCCTCTTCTTGTGTACCTGAAAGATAGCTAACTCCACTGTTGCAAATATTAAAATTTGCTGTCCCTGTAAAAAAGGCTAAAGTTTTTCTCAGTCTACAGTGTAGACCAGTTCACATATTCAGTACACAATAACCAACAGCCTAAGCAAGCCCAACCTTTCCCAGGCACTTCCTGAGTAATTTATATAAACTCAATAAAGTCGATGTGGAGTTGGGCTACTCAGAGGCAATTGCTCAGACACACTAGGATGACATCAAGAAAACCAAAGCTATATTTGAAACTGGTAGTGGGGGTAAAAACCACAGGGGCTTCTGAAGGCTACAATCACAGCAAAAAAGAAGATTAAGGAAAGCAAGATCAGCTACCCAATGAACAACACAGTAGACTACCAGCCTCAAAGCATGGTGGCTACAGCCCTGATGACAGCAGGTGACCCCTTACTGGCACTGCTGCTCTAACTGAGGGCTCCAAGTGCCTGACTGGAGCTACAAAGAAAGCAGCACACAACTCTTCAGAGAGATGCCCAGTGGGAGAGTGGGTGCTGAGTCAAATTGCAGCAAGTGTCACTCCAGTTCAACACTTGGAAAACGTGCTTCACAAAAGTGTGGTCAAACACCAAATCTGTCTGCCTGGAAAGCAGCCTGCAAACATAACACTTTCAAAATGTTACTTCAGCTACATTTACTTCTTAACACTAAACAATCTTCTGCATTATGTGTGAGATTTTTCTTGAACAAACATCATTTCAGCCCAATGCAGTAGGTTACAGCAGGCATTTCTTGTTTCTTAGGAAGTTGGCTGCATGCCAAGTCATTACTTAAGACTTCAGAGTTGGTTTTTGTTGTGGATTTTTTTCCTAATTTTTAAATCACTTTGCAGTACTTCTCACTCCATATCAGTCACCAACTATTTTCAACTGCTTTCTGCAAAACTTGAAATTTTTCCTAACTAACCAGTTGTCTTTTCTCCCTTACTCTAAGTAGGATAGATATTTGAAACAATTTCTGGCTTTAGAGTATTTTTTTTTCACTTTAAGGTCCATGCATAATTTGTAACAACCACCATTAGCTATAACAATCTAAAAGCTATCAATTAGTCAGATTGCTAATGGTTCCCTGTGCATGCAATGGAGTACCAGTAACCATGGAACTTCCACATCACATCATACACTATTTTGTAGTTAATGTCTTTTGATCATCTCCATATGGGAAATTATAAGTAGAAAGTGTTTACTATATCCAAATAATTCCTTTGAGGAGGAAAATCAGCTGTTGCCAGAGTGGGGAAATGCCACTTTTCCAAATCGTAAGGGAAAAGGTGGAATGAGAAATAAAAGCTGCACAGAAACCTGCAAGAATATTATCACTACAATTTTCTGAAAAACTCAGAGGAGTAGGAAGAGGGAAGAAAGCAATTAAGTGGACTTCTCATTTTTTCTAAGAAAAGTGAGAAAATAAAAAAGGACCTATTTTGCATTGAATCTGTTTGTTTCTCCTTGAAGCTGACTATCAAGCCCTTTGCTCCCAATCAGAAGCAGTAAGATGGCATGGGTACCAACTAGATACACCAAAGCAGAAATCAATGCTGCTTACAGCTAGAACTATGAATGGACATTCTCCCAGTAGCATCAGTGCAAGACACAAACTGCTGGTGAAAGGGTCACTGTGTAACTTTCAGCAAACTAAGGGCTAAAGACATATGTGCCAGCATTTAACACACCCTTGATTTGACATGTGTAAACAAAGTGGATCTTTCTCCTTCAAGACATCTGAAAGTGGATACAAGTTAAATATAAATGACTTTTAATAGCTCCAAGAAGATGCCAGTAAGTTCTCAGTACTAATTCACTATTCTCTTTTCAGCTCAAATAACCTCACTAGAATGTAACTGTCCACTAAAATCAACTGTGGGATAACTCCACTTACCTTCAGAGGCCAGTAAACCTGGCCCTTTAGCCTCAACTGCCTTGGTTATTAGAGACACTTAAATACATGAGCACACTCTAATTTTTATTAAGCTCACAAAGATACATAGCAGTTTCTCAGAATAAGAAATTGAAGCAGAAAGAATATCTCTATTTCAAAGGGCTTAGGAGGAACCCTGCCACACTTACAGAAAACTTCATGTATTCTGTCTTTCTATACTTGCTGAACTACCATGCTACATACAGATAGAGCTGAAGTCAGGAAAGTCTGATCAGAAAACTTCATGTATTCTGTCTTTCTATACTTGCTGAACTACCATGCTACATACAGATAGAGCTGAAGTCAGGAAAGTCTGATCAAGCATTAATATGGTTTTAAGGCACTGATATGCTTTCAAGGCATGAAGGGTGGAAATCTATGATAGCACGGTAAGGTTGCCAAAAATAGCTCTCTTGCAAAGTTGATGACAACAAAACCAAGGGAAGTTTAAAATTATGAATCATCAATTGATTTTTAGGTAAAAATCTTTGAAGGCAATGCTTCCATGTAATTGAAGGTCAAGTAAAAGTTTGACATTTGCAAAGATTACAAGATTAGTTTATATTTACATATTTTACAAAAAGCCCAGTAATAAACCAAGTATATCTCGTCCTCCAATGTTTCCCATTCTTGTTAAAATACTGTTGAAAGATGCAAGGAACAGCAATTTTAATTCATAACAATGCTTTATTCTATCCTGTAGAAAGGAACCATTTATCCTTGCATACTCAAGACCCTAAGGCAAACTCATGTGATACTCATTTGTAATCCATCTGCCCTCCTGCTTTGCCCATAGCTTGTTTTTTATCACCATGCAGATTACAGCAAATAATGTAAAAAATTGCTTGCATAAGCAGATTTCTTTGTCAGCATAACTGACAAAGACTTCTCAAGACCTTCTAGAGACTTATGTTCTGAAAACACAAATTTACCCCAACTCATTGCCCATTTAGAAGGATGGCAACCATCGCTCAATGAATGAGCGTTCCACAACCTGTTTTGTGATTACACCTGCAAAAACACTGCAAAATTTACCTGTAAAGCACTGTAACTTCCCCTGTTTAATGTGACCAGATTTTTTACCATGTGCTATCATTGCCTTCTAATGCCTTATGAAACTTATCAGGTACCCAAGGGCAGTCAAGACCATTCTTGAAACCTCTCCAGTAATTTTTAGTGCCAGCTCGGGCACAGTAATCATGCCCATGCACTTTACACTGAAAATCAACACCAAAAAACCTGCAGTGTTGATGCTGTACATAAAACTAGTAATTTCCATCACACAGCATCAAGAAGTTGAGAATCATTTTCAACACAATTTTCAATGCATTGGGAAGTCACCTGCTTTTCAAGGCTACACTAATGGCAACACATAGCAATTTTAAGTGGCATCACTCATTTTGCTCAAGTACAGATGGACAAGACAAGTAGCTGTCATTTTTTCCACCCTTCTCTTTCTCTGGTTACAAATACATGTGCTATTTTATTGGGATTTACTGATGCCAATATCAAAACACCAAGTAGTCCATCTTCAAGCCTATATTTTACCATCACCCAGAAACTTTAAAGATTTTAAGAGTACTAGAATGAAACACATCATTCCAAACACATATCAGAGGCAATTCAATTCATGAACATATGTTTGCCTACAACATTAAAAAGCTGTACAGATAAAAAACAGACATAGCTTTAAAATGCCTACATTCCTTTTGCATGGAAACCAAGCTCTTTACCTGCAGCAAAAATTAATACACTTCCTAACACTGTATTTGAGCACTTTTAATCCAGAAATACACTGGAAATAACTGCTACTCTAAAGCCTTTCATATTGAGACTGCCCTTTGCACCCTCAAAGCTTGAAACAACTATTCTTAGCTACTCTGACATTCTGAGGGTTTAAGATATGTCACTAGGTAATACAGAACATTTTCTGGGAAGCCTCAGGAATGGGTCTTTTTCATCCAGAATCAAACTTTTTTTTCCAGAACAATTGCCATAAACTGGGAGGGGGAGTGGGGATAATTGTTACTTACCAGTTATCCTCTTTATTGCCGTCTTCCTCTTCCTCCAGCCTACAACAGAGTCCTTATACTAAGAGTTACGACTCCCACCTACCAGGAAGCAAAAGAATTGTCAATCAAGGTAATCAGGGAAGTACCAGCCTGTGCACTTCTATCTCAGCCACACCTCCATATCATGGATACCTAAACTGCATGTGAAAATCCAGAAAAACCTCCTCACCAACCCACAATGAAGAAGAAAAATGGAAAGTAACTGCTTGATGCAATAGGAGGCTAGAGAGAAGCATTGGCTTGTTGATATCTCTTTCTCTCCTACCACATATTTCTTACACAGGAATCTCTGCTGAAGAAATCAGAGAGAAAAGAAAGACTGCTATAATGCACACTTGAGGCACGCATCCAAACCTGTGCAATCTAAACACTAGGGGAACTGTTGAAGCTTAATGGAGTGTAGCAAGTTACACAAGAGCAGAACTTATTGCTATTACAGACACTTACTGGTTTTGCTATGGCAAGAACAAGTGCTATTAGCCAACAAAACTTCAACTGTCTGCAGTGTTTTGCTGCATTGGCTACTGCCCTTTGAAGACAAAGGATATGAAAGGACTTATGCTTCTCTACTAAGGCAATCTTCAGAGAATGATCACACAAAGATCATCTCCTATGCATCACTCCTACATTAAACTATTCTGTCTGTACACGTGTATCAGTAAATTCTTTGATTGCATTGTATACACACAGCTTTTTAAAAAGGGCCTGGACAAGCATGTTCTACTTACCTATTCCTTTTGTTGGAATTTAGGAAAATATCTGCAAAATTGACCTAATCTTTGTACAGAGGGGGAAAAATTATCAATTCTCAGAAGTCTTTGAAGAGGAGGAATATAAAATGTATTGACTAGTGCAAAACACTGTTTTTAGGAACTGTGTGAGCTAATTTAAGACAATTTACCTGTCTAAAATGAGGACACATGACAAAGCTGTCATAAAATTTCATGCTCCTAAAATGCTTTTTACAACTATTACAACTGTTTTATCAAAAAAGGTGGCTTTTATTTTAAAGTAAAAGTGACAGGCATCTCAGTTGCCAAAGTTACTGGCATTATCACATTTGAAACAATCTTTGTGGAACTTAGAGGTATAAAAAGCTTCACTACAGACAAGAGGTTAATATGATGATACATAAGATGATAAGAGAAAACAAGAATGAGATCATCTTTCTATTTGAGAGTCACCTTCCCCTGATGTTAACTTTCTTGTAAAGAAAGTTTCTCTGAATAAATTTTTGAAATTTCATCTTTTAGGAGCTGAGAATCAAAAATAACCCACTGATTCCACAAATGATATAAAGTTTTTGATGATGGTTACATTATACTGTCTTTTACAGAAAACACACTAACTCAAAAGCCTCAAAAAATAGCTTTCTCTTTTTTATCTCTGTCCATCATATTACATGTAGTTGTAAGCATCCAGGAACTACAGCTACCTAGAAAGGAGGAGTGAAATGAGAAACAATAGTAAATGAGAAAAAATGTCATAATCTGATAAAATAAATTAAACCACAGAAAACATCCTGTGTGGGATATAAAGACAACACATCAATGAAGTTACAGCTGTTAGAATTATTGACCTGAGATACCTGTCAGGCTCACTTCACTCAAGGTAAGCATGGCTCAAACAACACCCCAACACTGAGGTGTTGAAGGAAAGAGCTGAAGGAATGGAGTCTCTTCTTTACAGACTTGTCAAGGAGTATTCCTGGAGGGATACTCACAGGGATAGCTCAAAATGTTAGCTGGAAAAGCAGGCCCACAGGAAATCCATGTGGTTTAACAAGAGCAAGTGCAGGCTGCTGCACCTGGGTTGGGGCACCCTGGTATCAGCACAGGCTGGGGATGAACAGATGGAGAGCAGCCCTGCCCAGAACTGGGGGTGCAGGAGGGTGAGATGCTGGACATGACCCAGCCATGGGCACTCCCAGCCCAGAAAGCCAAACGTGTCCTGGGCTGCATCCAAAGCAGCATGGGCAGCAGGGCAGGGAGGGGATTCTGCCCCTCTGCTCTGCTCTGGTGAGAGCCCATCTGGATTCTGCATCCAGCTCTGGGGTGCCAGCACAGGAAGGACATGGACCTGTTGGACTGAGTCCAGAGGAGGGACATAAAAGGAATGGAACACCTCTACTAAAAGGAAAGGCTGTGAGAATCTGGTTTGTTCAGTCTGGAAAAGAGAAAGCTTTAGGTTGACCTAAGTGCAGCCTACCTGAAGGGTGTCTACAAAAAACAAATTAGAAGGGAATGTAGTGACAGGACCAGGGGGAATAGCTTTAAATTGAGAGCAGGTTTAGATTAGATATAAGAAACTTTACAGAGAGAGTGGTGAGGCATTTGAACAGGTTGCCCAGGTTGTGGATATACCATCCCTGGAAGTGTTCAGTGCCAGGTTGGATGGTGGAAGGTGTTCCTGCTCAAAGCAGGGAGTTGTAATTAGATGATCTTTAAGGTCCTTTCCAACCCAAACCATCTGGTGAATTCTCTGATTCTATGAAAACACCATAGCTTCATTTCTCCAGAAAAAGAAATATGGATGTTTACATTTGGGCCTCTGTATTTTTCAGACAGCACTAAAAAAAAAAACCAGTCATAATTATGGTAAAACATTCACCAGCAAAATACAAGCAGAAAAACCATGGCAAAGGAAAGTTAGGAGTTATATTAAATGGGGAACAAAACGAGCATTAAGCTTGTGTAAGAACAGAAGGAACATAGAAATGTACCCAACCTTCCTGCCATTCCAACACACAAACCACTCCTACGAAAATGAAGAACCTTTGCACATGGAATTAGCTAGGATAATTGAAGAGGAGCTAAAGATTTCCCAGTTTGAAATCAGAAGCTGAGTACCTCCAAAACTTTAAAGCTTAATGAACCATGTCTCTTTAAGCATGAAGAGCAGTTGGTTTAAAAAAAAAAAGAAAAACAACATACCCCAGGGTACTGAAGATTTAACCTACATGATGTGATCAAAAATCTTGACCCAGCACATACGCTACAAAGAAATGCTCAAAACACCTTCAGACACCTAACCAATGCTTCTAACATTGCTTTAAGTGCTACTCCCACTCACACACTGCCCATCAACATAAAAATTAATTACAATAACAGAAAGAACATTTCTTCACACAGATCCACTGACTCAGAAAAACAAGCTTATAAGTGGGCAATACTGCAGTTCTTTACCCTGACAGACTGTACCTTGCCACTATTCAGTATCTCTCTCAGCAAATGCTCTTTGAACACATTCGTAAACCACCAGGCTGCCAAAAGCCCTCCAACAGGTATTTAACACTACAATGACTTTCTAGGATGGCAGTATCACTTCTGTTAGATGTCATGCTTCTGTCAAAATCAAAAGCAAAGAGTCCTTAAATTCCAAATCCACAGCTGACCTTTCTGCCCCAGAGAATTAATACTCTTCCCTTTGCTCAATTGTATCTTCTGTACTTTTTTCCTTGTCAGTGATTCATCATCCAGTGAGACAATTTTGCTTACAAGTGACACTCTTCCACTGGCAGTGACAGGCGTTCTTCTCAGCTGCTCTCAAGCAGCTCAAGCATCCAGCAGCCTTCACAAGACTGTCTTATCCTCACCTAGCTACAGAGCTAGGCTTTTATTTAGTTACTGCCTTCTTCACCTTCTCCCTTTTCCTCTTCTCAAAACTGCACATAAACTTACACACACTCAGTTATCTTCTTCAGTTACATTATTAACATTTCTTTCGTTACTTCCATTCCTAGATCTCCCTGTGCTCCACACCAGCTACCACCACACCTCAGCCTTTCTTCTTTGATACTCACACAGACCTTAAGCTGTCAACTTCATAATCCATTTAGTTTCTCCCTTCTGTTTTTATATCTGAATCATCCAATTTTTGATCACACCACTGCCTATTTTTCTTTAGTCAAAGTTCCCATCAACAGGCATCCTTGCATTCCTTACTCAATCCCATTTGAGCTTTCAGTCCCCTTGCAGGTTAACAAAACCCACTTATGCACAGTGACGCTTGCCTGGTATCACTTCACATCTTGAAGATGGACATTTCAGGACAAAAGCAGTTCATAAGTCAACTTTTGTGAAGCAGCATCTGTCTCTCAGTGTTCAAATAGATGGCTTTAAGTTTTCTGTCCCCTGAATTTTTCTGTCTCATAGCTAAAATTAACTTGGAGTGATGGAAGCCCCTTAGAGCCTTAAGCTCCAAAATACTACCTTGAGACAGCATGGCACTTACTTCAGTCCTTACTGGAGTTAACAGATGTTTCTATGAATGTTTAATAAAAAAGATTGTCACAGAAAGCCTGTTTGCTTCTCAAGGTCCACTACTGACTACATCAGAAATTCTAACATGGACAAGCTTTACCAGGAATGACAGCACCAGAAAAGCAAAATGCTATTTAGAGTTTTCAACAGCTGTGCAGTAGAGGGGGCAACTAGTATTTCAGAAAGTATTTTTGCTTTTGTTAATGCAAGCAAAATTTGTAAGATAAGCAAGTACAGATTTGCTTAAAATACAGTCTCTCAAGCCATTAAGATCCATGTTTGAAAACAATGAAGGGAAACAAAGATTCCAGCCTATACTGATGGAAAGGCTGCTACATGCAGTTCCCCCAACAAAGGAAAGAAAAAAAAAGATAAAAGAGCACAAAAGTTCTAGGTCTCACTGGGATAAAATCAATAGTGGTCTAAGCAGAACTTCCACAAAATTTTTCAGTCCATGACATAAACATCAACACCTGAAGCTACTCTGAACTATGCATCTGAAGGTGCCTGGAGTTGACAGAATTAACTAATTAAAAAGTGTATTTGGAACTTTGGCAGGGTAGGGGTAAGGAGGGTAGGGAAGATCAATTCAGTGCAAACAAAACCCAAAGCATCTGAAAATGCCTGTGTAAATTTTTCTAGAAAATTGCCACAATGAAAGTTTCTCTAAAATCAGTTACAAAAATCTGTTTTGTTACTGAAGGGTTCTCTTGGGCTTACAAAACAAAAGTTTAATGTAGAGCAGCAGTAGTGCATAAAGCAAACACAATGAGAATAGAAATTAAGGCTGGATAATAATGGTCAAATTTTAAATTTACGCTTCCAGTGATATCAAGAACACAAATTATGCTATATAAACCATGCCAATATTACCTTATCTTACAATGATAGCACTTATCAGCTAATTGGTTTCAAGAAATGACAGGGTGCTCACTCTGTCCCAACTGCAAATTCCAACTAAGTCTATAAATTTGAGTTTGCATTTGTAGTAAGCTAAGCATGTGGACAAGAGCAGTTACAATTTAATCAGATGACATTCACCTATTATCAGATCATGTATCCCCCACATCTTACAAAGTAAATCTGATTACAGAAGGATTCAAAATAGTTTGAGTGTAACAAACACTCAACATAGTTAGCAAGTAACCAGAAAGACTTAAGTGCAGATCTGAGGCATTTTCATACATGCTTCCATGGATTCTCTTCCTGTGAAAGGAACAGGAGAATACAGCCTAAGAAAGAAAGCCAGTCAAGACAGGTAGCAGGTTAGGGAAAGTAACTTGTATTGTCTGAAAGAAATGGACAACTCTAGATCCAAGATGAGAGAAGATATGTATTAAAGATAGAATTATTAACTTAGCATCATTCAACTTGAAAAGCAAACATACATTTTCATCTAAACAGTAGTCCTATTACAGGACTGCTAAAATTAAAAGACCATAGACAATGTTTTTTCCAGCTCATTGAGTACACTTACCAGCATTTGCTGTATAGACAATTTCATTGATGAGTCAGTTGTACTTCCTCTCTAAAGTGCTTTGGGGGGAGCTCAAGTGCATCCTCTTCCTCAATCTTTGAAGTGTTTACCTGTACCACCAGCTTTGAAAGTAAAAGGCAACAGGCAGGCAATGCAGAGACAGGAATGAGGCTGAGTACAATAGTATATTACTCCAAAAATATCATTGTGTTGCTTTTTAAATCTTACAGGGACAGACAGCCCTCTTATTTTTTTAACTGAGACTTTAGATACTATTTAAAATATACTTCGTAAAATTAACATTTGAGAATTCAGTCAGCAATATATCAGTTTACAAAAATATAAGAACAGATAATCTGAAAACATGCACATTATATACAGAAACACATAAAGTAAAAAGGATCCTTTTCGGCAAATAAAATCATTGGTGTGTTATAACAGAAAGCAACTAGAAAACTCCCAATATTAAGTAAAACAGCATCAATAGTAGGAACTAAGAACTAATGGGAGCACATTGTAATAGGAATGCTATGAATGTGGAATCACAAAAAATGATTACATCTGTATAAATGTATCAGAGTAAAAAGAATTCCAACAGGAAATAGTAGAGGTGAAGACAACAACTGGTAAAGGTTTGTTCACAAAGTGGAGAAGAAAGGAAGAGGGGAACTATCAAAGAGAAAAATTGAGATTTATTTAATATTAATATTCACATCAAATATTTTATATTCCAAAGTGACTAGAAAAGCTAAAGGACTCTGCAATCTTTCACAATTATGAATAAAATTATTTCCAACATCCAAAAATAAATCTTATGGAGGAAATGCCTCACACAAGAATTAAAAAGAACTAGCAAGGGGTCAATATTGAGTACTGCCATTTATGTTACTCATCTTCATGCTAAAAGAACAAGCACCCTGTGAAAGTGTGAGAATGAGGTTTTGTCTGAGCTAAAGACTGCAACTAAGGAAATTTTCACCACACTTAAATGTTAGGAAGCTCTCCAAGCACTTGGCTTTCATGGTCTTTGTTATGTCTGCTAACCTAGGAAAAGTAACCTGCTTCTTATATAATCAGGAACTTTGGGAAAATAAAGAAGTTGATTTATTTTTAACTTTTTTTCCAAGTCTAACTGGCACACAGGCAGGCTGCACAATACTAGAGAATCTAAACATGACTATGCAAGAGCAAAATACTGAAAATTAAGGCAGTTTAGATTCTATCTCTTCTTTATAGGGAAGACATTGAAAGAAAAAGACAGTGGTTGTCACTTCTCCTATTTTGTCCAAATATTGGGCTTTTTTTCATTTGGGGATGTTTCAGGATTTTTTATTGTTTTGTTTTTGGGGTTTTTTTTTTAGTTACATATAATTTTTTAAAATCTTCATTACTAACATCAAAAAACAAACTTCAGAATTTTTTTTCCCTTGACCATGAAAGTACAGAAATTAAAGTATTATAAATAGTGATAAAAACTTATCCCGTACTTCCACATGCAATTAGCAAGGAGCAATTTTAGCATAATACTGAACTGGGAACATTTCATGTTTCTGGGGAATATAGCACAGAACAAAGCAGATGTCTTGACTAGCAGAGAAAGGATTTTATTAAGAAACAATGAACTTCTCCCTAAAATGTTAATCCTAGAGGTAAATTAAGTGAAATTCAGGAATATAAAGTTCCCTCAACTAGCTGAGAAAAAGTCAACACAAATGTTAGCATGTAAAAAGGAAAGTGACTACAGTTAGAGAACTGTAAGAGCAAAATGAGCAAGAAAAGGAGGAGGGAGTCAGTTACCATCATGTTTGTTTATTTAACAAGAGGAAGTTTCCAGGTCAAGCTACCTACAATGCAACATAGATTACAACAACTCATATTTGCTACATCAGGAGCTTCAGTAGTGAAAACTACAGTGCACCAGTTCTACCATTTCAGTGAACACTCCCTTATGATTCAGCACCTGTTTTCTAAGCAAAAAGGATGGAAATACGGCAAGACAAATTCAGTATCCTCTGCAGAGATTCTTCAAATGCGTCAGAAACTGAAAATTTCTCATTATTGTCTAGAAAGCAATCAGGAAAGTTTTTAACATTTATCCTCCTTCCCCAGTTTTTAAATTCTTGTTCCACTATTTTCTTAATGTTTTTCCCTCTGTTTAACTGCTATTTCAAGCTCTACAGATTAAGAATCAAAAACTGAGATGCATTTGAATTCCTATGTTGTCAAGACGTGGTGGGGGCAGGTGAGTTGACTCAGACAATAGTCATCGCTCCTTCCACTGCTGCACAACATTCACTGTGGAACAGTAAGAATTGTAAATATCTAGACGTCCTCTTAAGCCACAGACAGTGGAAATCTCAATCACGTCATTATTTTTGGACATTAAAAACCACAATCCACTGATGAACTTCTAAACGAGAGAGAGAAAGCTGTATGACCTGACTGTACCTGAGAGACACTTAAGGTTTTCCACAGATCAAACATCTGTATGCTTACCTTTTGCTAAGTCTTAATGGGGCAGTGAAGGCAATAACCACTTATTGCACTTGAAAAAAGGTAATTCTACCATCATCTTCTGGAAAGGACGTCAGCACCTTCACACACACAAGAAGAATGCCTCAAAACACTTGGAAGGCATGGCTCCTGCTCAGCTTATTTGTTCTTGCATAGTTCTTTGGATCAGCAGCAGCCCAACTACTGCAGAGCAACATGAGCAAGAGCATCCTTCAGTAGCTTCTGCAGATGCTCAGTGCCAGCAAGTGCAGTCTGTAATTTGTCTCCTACCCTGTCCAAACGGGACCACAAGAGCCACAGAACTGCTCTTGAGCACTCTGTGATCCCCTTGGATCCAGCAGAACTTTGTCAGACTCCAAAAGTTACAGTGAGAAACATGAGAGCTATGCGCAAAGTGACGGTAATTTGGCATGTGCGGCATTAGTAATAACGGGCTAAATACACAGCACTAACTCTTACAAGTGCCTCTTCAAAAACTACCTGATGCTGGGTTTGATGGGTGGTTTATTCCAAAGAAAATTCCCTTTTAAGGGACTTACCTTTTCCAGTGCCAATGAATCCACAGGCTCAACACTTATGGAAGCCAGGGACTGCAGAGCTGATAGACTTAATCCACCTGCTAAAAAGGATCATGCTGGAGCTGGTAAGAACCACTGGCTGCACAGTCCAAATCTAATTCACTTAACACAGTGTGACATCTCTAGAGAACCTTACTGCCTAGCTTCTTGGCCAGACAGAGTCACTGAAGCCCTCTGAAACCAACAGCCCAAGGTCACTGAGGTCCCCAAGGGGCACAAGACACACCAGAGCAATGCATCACTCCCCAGACACACTCGTGTAAATCAGCAGAAAAACAATATCCCACATCAAGCTACACTGGAGAATTAAAACATTTGCAACCTCAGCTAGCAATTATATCTACCATAAAATGAAAAATGAACTGCAAGGATGAAATCAAATTTCTTCACACAGAAGTCAGCAGAAAATTCATTCAAACCACAGCCACAATCTGGACATTCAAACAAGCATTGTCAGTCTTCTCTGCATCTTGTTTCAGGAAGTCTAAAAGGATCATCATTACCATTTCAGGAATTTCTAAATAAAGCTCACTGCACTCATGCAGCCTCAGTATGACCCTATACATCAGGACAAAACCAAAAGCCAAGCCTCTTTTCAAGAGTGTCACCCAATCTCATAGGCAGATATTACACAGTGTTTCACATATTTCAAAACAAGGTCTGCCATAACCCAAGGCCGATGAGTTACACAAGGTATTTTCCCTCACGGCCGATTTCCAGTTCTTCTCTCTCTTAAAAAAAAAATCCCATCAAGACCCAATGCAAGACCTCTGCCACAAAGGGGAACATCTCTTCAGTATCTTCAGACAATCATGTCCTCTCATCAACAGGACAGATATACACCATCATCTCTAATAGTGCTGTTTTTATTGCATCCTCCACAGCTGTCTTTGGAATTGTAGTATTTTCAGTGTCTCCACATGCCCACTACATTTCTTTTCAGTCCCTTCACCAACACTGAACTCTTCAGCATCCTGGGTCTGCCAAAGCAGAGAGTTTAAGGAGTTTACTTTCTCTCTACCTCATTGCAATAGCTTCATGAGGAATCACCACAACTGCCAAACAAAACTGGGATGTCACATCCAGACATCACTGCTCCTCTGCTCAGTACAGACTTGCTGTCATCATCAGTTCAGCATGCTATGTTTACACTGTCTCAAATGACAGTAACAAGATCCACCAGGGATTACACAGATCTTGTGTGTTGGAGCTCTCAAGTTGCAATGATCAGCCATTTTCAACATGTCACAGGAAAACACAGAGTCAACAAATTTCCTTTCTGAAAGAAAGATTGCTTTCTATGCACAAGTTTTAAAATTCTACTTAAAACTAGGAAAAACAAAATATAAGGTAATTTATAACAACCAACCTCAAACTTTGAAGAAATATCATCTTTCCTACTGTATGATGTAGGAAAACAATAACTTGAGCATAACTTGGAACTGAAGTCATATTATGCATAAATAAACCTGGCTGTTACACCATAAATAAAGCCTGTTGAATGATCTCCATGGTATTGGTTTTTAGGTAGAAATTATACAGAGCTGATGACATGATCAGGATACAAAAGAACTATACACAATTCTCAAACACCAAGATGCTTCAGGCATTTCTGTCAGTATAGTGTATTTTTCAAAAATATATTTAAATTAAAAACAGATGATTTTTTGTTATTTGGGGTTGTTATTTCAATTTACCTTTCTATGATAAAGAGACTGAGAGCCAAAGTAGCACCTTTCTGAACACTTCTCTTTTTTTTGGCTGAATTTCTTTCTCTCGTAGTACGTTGTTCAACACTTCCATACACATTTCAAGAAGAAACAAACACCAATAATTTTAAAAGGAACTGTAAAGACAAATGAGCTTCAGAAACATGTGCCAATAAAGAGCTTTTCAAAAAAGGCCATGCTGCCTGCCATCTGACAGCCCAAAATGTCCTCCTTAAACAAAAATAACCCCACCCAAACCCACCTTGTCCAGATTAGAATGAGAGTTACATCTAACACCACCAAGAGCACAAGTTCACAAACATCCCTACCACATTCCCAAAGTGGTCCTGCAGAGCTGAACAGTGGCTGCAAGAGCACTTGCATTTCTTATTCAGCTGCTCAGAGCCAATCCACAGATAATGAAGGAAGGAATGAGGTATTCATGAGGTGTGGGCATGCCCAGGAAGATCACCAGAAGCAAGGAATAATTTGATGCAGGGTAGCTGGAGAAGAAATAGTTAGAAGCAGGATATACTAAAAAGGTGAAGAAGACTGTGCACAGCTGATTGGACCACTGAAAGAAAACTGAGGCAGGAAAAAGCCATTTGCACGCAAAATTCTCTTTGAACTCACTCATAAATAAGAGACTTGTACAATTCCTCCAAGACACTACATTCAAAAGGTAATTCTCATTCATGTGATTATTCCAGGAGAGCAAAACAAAGTTATAAACTTGCCAATATTTACCCAATAAATAGAGTAAGCTGTTATCCCTTCATATTTCTTTACGGGTGGTCAGAAACATCTGAATAAAACTTCCTTCATGTAACACAGGATCAACAGCATACAAAATGCCAAATAGATATCAAACTGTGTTAATTCTCATTCTCATTATCTGTTAATTCTCATTAACAGATTGATTAGAGATTAAAGGTTGGTTCTAAGACCTTTTGAAAACCCTAATCAAGTTGCTTTGAAATCTGACACCTCAGTTTTAATACTCCAGATTGAAATATCTACATGACGTTCCTAAAATCCAGCACCAAAAGAAACAGACCCATGCTGCTTTTAGATTCATCAATCAGTATTTATCAGATTCATTACTAAGCATGCACTCATAGATATCTTCATTAAAAGAGATGGCTTACTTATAAGTAGATCATGAGGACATGGATGTCTCCTGCCTTAATAGCACTGCATCCCCTAATGCAAGATGAGGGCTGTATCCCAGTTAATACAACATGTAAACATACAAAATTGCAGAATTTACCCTGTCCCCAACCCCCACAACTACATAGGCCTCTAATAGTAAATAGAGGCAGGCAATGGCCCTATTCTTGGACTGTTTCCAGCCACAATCCCAGCTGCTCTGTAAGTCAAAACAGCAATAAAACAAAGCTAAAATGATCTCCCCCAATGAATGGATGGCAAGCACATTGCAATCAAAAATTAGCACTAAGAGAAGAGGAACCTATTTGAAAAGAATCATTAATAGGTATTCTTCAAGATATATTTGTTTCCCAGCTGATAACTACTCAGCTACAAGAGTCTCACCAACAGAAATGAGTCACTCCAAAACACTGAGCTTCCAACACTCAAAAATCACACCTTCTACCACAGGTTAAGCCATTCACCATCTCCATGTTCCTGCCACTATATTCTTTACAAAGCATTCCTCTTAAATGTCACAGCCATCTCCTCATACCTCATCTATTAACAACAGAATCAAGAAAAGAGGGAAGAGTTGGGTTGACATCTAAGTGCAACTAAATGTGCTTTTGGAGTAGCAGGCTTTTCAGAAGGGGTTGGCAGTCTGAACAAGTAAGGATAAGAGTGTGTTGCAAGCCCTCCATGTTTCCCACAACAGCAGCCAATATAAGCCCAGTATGATAGCATGTAAACATCCCTACTGATGTCTATTCTCCTTACATGACAGCTAAAAAGTATTTTCAAGATACTCTGATGAAGAATCAAGGCACAGAAAGAAATCTACATAATAGATGCAGGGGTTCTGCCACCTAGTGGCATCTAGAGCCTAAAATTACTGTATCTACCATATTATTATTACCTTTTTTTTTTTTACTGGAAGCATTTGACAGCAGAGAACATAATAGAGAGCACATAGCTTCACTAGCACTGAAATTACTAAGCCTGGTTCCCTGAGGCTTCGTTTCAGAACTGCATTCTGTAGCACACAAGATGATGAGAGTTTCAATTGAAGCTTTTCGAGTTGTTCAAATAGTAATAGTATACTTCTCTTCATCAGTCCTCTAGCTGCCACAAATTCTCTGCTGCCTCATACTGAAGTGGATTTCCTGCTGTACAGTCTCATAGTCACCTGCCCATATTCAGTACTTGCAGAGTGTTAATATCTTTGAAGTCCTTACCCATTCATTGAAATAGTTCAAGTCTAATAAATCTCAAAAGTAATCATGAGCAGGAAGCAGGAAAAAGCAGAAACTGAGACAAAAGCAGCAGAACAATAAAAAACTCATTTCTTCACAACACCATCTGAATCACAATTCGTCAGTAAAGGATCTTTGTTAGCCCCAATAGCTTAAGGGATTCCTCTCCCCAGGTTACAGCATATCATGTCAAGGCCACAGGGAGAAAGGACACAAAGGAGCATAGGAGACATGAAGTCCTTAAGGCAAGAGGCAGCAGAAATCCCCCTTTTCACCAGGCCATAAACTCAAAAGCCCCCTTTTCCACTTGGGATTCAAAGCCAGAAGCAATTTAATGCCTAAACTAGGTCAGTCTTTGTTTACAGAAAACATGGATGAGAAAGGAAGTATCAATTCATTCAACTTAGTCCGGACGGGTCAAAAACACCGGACTACAAGGCACAGAGTAGCTTGCTGGTTTTTATTTATTTTTAAAACCTTATCAAAGGCACATTCAGAGAATACATTTCACGCAGATGTAGCCAGGTAACAAATTCTTTTAATTTAAGACAGTTATGCTTCTTCGGTGGGAAAGCTGACAAAGAAATTTAAAGTGATATTCTTATTAGGCTAAACCTTACAGTTACTTTAGGTTTCAGCTCCCATTTGCCAACTTTTGTAACTCTGGAACACCATGAGGTCTTCTGGTCTGTATCCACTACACACATTAGTAAATAACAGCTTGAAGAATTTTATCTTCAGTCCAGAAAAACAAACAAACCTCAAAGAACAACAAAGACCCTCACTAAGCAAAAGAAAACAAGCCACCATACTACAAAACAAAAAGGACGAAACCCCCAAACCCTAAAACATAAGCAAAATCACAAACACAATACAGTTGTCTTATCCTTTTGACAAGTTTCCTTTGCTTCTCTAGTTTTTCCCCCAACTCCATAGCAATCCTTGTATTCCACAGTAAGCTCTTCAACTGTACGTAGCCCATGAAAATTTTGCCCTTAAGAGGTGGGGAAGAACAAGAGGGAGGAGAAAAAAAAACCAAAAAAAAGGAAGATCTTCCATAAGGGGTTTGTAGGTGAGCTAATCCTGAAGACCTAGCAATGATTCAGATTTACACTGGGCTTTTATGAGAAAATAAGATATCAGTAAGTGTTGTCATCTTATTATTATCATCTTATACCCTTGCCTCCTTATCACAAAAGTTTCATACCTTCTTGGTGTTTCTCGTGGGCAGCTCCTCCAAGCGATGAGACTTTCTTCTTCACACAGTAGCCAACTGACTCCAGTTCCTTCTCAACCAGCCAACCCACTCTTTTATAGCACTCTTCTTCTCATTGGTTACAGCTGTGGCCTGTTAAAGTCAGCTGTTCCTAATCTTTGCTAATTGGCCCAGCTGCAACTCCTTAGGGGTAAGATTACTTTCTACACTGTCCTTATTTTCTTCTATTCTATCCTCCTACAAGTAAGTTTTATTTCTTGCTCCATATTCCACAGATTTGAATTTCAGTTATGTAAACTAATCACTCAAGTAAGAACTACCACAGTAATGCAAAGAGGTACACAAGTGATCTAATATAAAACCATGTTTGATCACACAGACATGAGTTTTTTGGACTGCAGTTGTAAAGACAGACTAGATTTCTGCTAAAAGGAAAGCACTCTTCCCCTTCTCAATGAGCTAGTAGTTTTTACAGCAATAGTCCCCAGGATTGAGAATAAATATTATTGGAATGAGAGCATTGGCAATCAATGCTTCACAAATGCAGGACTTAGTAAACTCAATGTCAGACACAAACTTTTCTGTCTGCAGCCTCCTGAACCAAACTAGTGGTGGCTTACAGAAATCGTGGAACTTTCTTAAAAATGAGCACTCATGCTCTGGCCTGCAAGTAGGACAGCTACTCACATTATTGGAATGTTAAGAGTGTCATTCAAAAGAAGTTAAGGATGAGTTGTTGTGAAGTTACAATAGTTTTCAAGTTTCATTTAATCTCACTTCACATTAATACTGAACAGTTTCTGTTGAAACTCTTCTGCAGTGTAAGGAACCTGCAGAACACAGTAGTAAAGCACAATACAGGACAATCCACATAAGGGATTGCTAGCTAGCTTACCCAGAGTCTTTGTAATAGAATGAAGCATATCTGAGCATGAATGTCTGAGCATTGTCCTACTCAGACAATGGCAAAGGAGAGAGTAAACCATTTTTAGGCAGTACCAATGCATACCATCTCTTTATATGATGCTAGCTCCTACTGACCTGGTTTAGGAATCTCAGTAACACCCCACAGAGTTTTGAAAAAGACTAAGAAAACACACACCTAGAAAACAAAAATCTTGCTAAAGTTAGAATAACTTTATGCAGTAATGAAAAGTTCTCAACCAGCAGACTTTACATGTTGAAAATGGCAACCTTTTCCTCTTCTCCTAATTTTCTACCATGCCTCAGACTCATTCATTAGGTGTAATGTATATCATGTTTTGTAAGAGATTCAGACCTATCAGTAAACCAGTCAGATCCCAGATTTCTTTGTAATGGCCCTGCTACCCAGGTACAGCACTTGAGCCAGGATCCGAGTCCCACCCACCCTTGGTTACCTGTATGCTCTCCCAAATTTCCACAGTCCTGGAATACTCAGTTTCTTGCTTAACACACCTAAAGTCATGCAACAAACAGCATTAGCACTCTAATCCATTAATCATTGTAGCTCTCCAGCACTAGGAGGAGATGTCAGTGAAAAAAAGATGGGTATTTCTTTCTCTTTTCATTTTCCCCTCCTCCCCACCTCTAAACACACACACTGCACTTTGATCTTGCTTGGCTCACTTGGAGTTTCCAGTTTCTAGTAAAGCTGGAATGAGGAGTCCTGCCTTACTCTGTTCTTCTTACTCTTGACTTGGCAGCTGCCAGCATCTTGTTCGGGGAGAGATCCAGTTCAAGAAGACTGACAGCATTTAACTTCCAACAGCTCTTCAGCTCTAGCAGATGAGTTCCAGGCTCAAGGTGTTTGTTTTTCTACCCAGTATGCTTACGTTGCAGGACATCCAAAGCCCCAGCAGAAGGTATCCAGTTACTGCAAGCTGGCAGCTAAGAGCAGTGGCATGCACCATGGTAAGGACCAGATGCTCAGCATGATGACACAGACTGAAGTATACACCTTAACCATTCTGTTTAACACACTTTACATCTTGTTTTGTATCCATTACTGTAGTATGGTATATCAGTCACAAGTTTATTAAATCATTTTGGATGATTGAAGTGGTTTTCTTCAGAAGCATCCAGATTAGCTTTTTAAAAATAGATATTTTTTACTCAAGTTGTAAAACCTTGATACCAGTATTCCATCCTGACTTCTAAACATGAACAAGAGTTTAAGAACTTGTGTTCAAAACTCCCATAAAGCAATAAATACAAATTACAGAAAGATCCAAAGCAGAAAGATGAAACGTTGCTTTTGGCATTACTCTGTTCCCTATTTATGTCTACAAGAAGCCTGACATGACAATTGCAAAGAAAGACCTCAGACATACTCATATAAGTGTGCCAAAAGGATTGGAAGCCCCAGCTCACATGATGAGAATGTCAAGCATTTCCTCTGCTGCTGTGTAGAACTGCACCTCCTAACCAGGGGTCAAAAGCAGATTTGAGTCTTCAGTATGGGGCTTGGGGATATTTTAATATTTGTTTTAAATCAAAAGAGTGTTTTCTTTGTCCTTCTAAAGTTATATGCTAGTGCCAAAAATGTTCAACATTTAACATTATTAGTGCAGTCATTTATAGAAGCTGCAATTTTGGCATATATATATCTGACAAGTCATTTAAATTCTAGCACCTTAAATTATGTAGATTGGTTTGTCACTATGACAACAATTTTTACATGTCTAAAACATACAAAAGTACCATTTTTTCTGTTCCTTACTGAAGCCAAGAGTTATTTAAATATTTACCTCTTCTGGACAGAAAGGCAGAACTCATCTGATTCTAGACAAACTATGTAAGTTACTTGTTGAATGAAGAAGGAAGTTTTCATGAACCTGAAGAGCTTTAATTTAAAAAATACTTTGAACATAGAACACTTGAGGGAATCTAAAACAACAGAGAAGAGAACATATGCAGGAATTCAGGAATGGGTAGAGCTATTTTTATCATCATTAAGGCTAAGAAAGTCTTTGAATGGCTTTCTTAAAATCCAAACAATCTCAGGGTCAGACTTCACACTTAAAACCAAAGTTTCTCTAAAAGCCAACTTGTTCAAAGGATCTTGCTTCAATTCAAGTCTCCATACATACATACATCTTGGACACAAATATTTTGCTGGTAATGTTTCATTCTATTAAAAAGAAAAATCAGTCTGATGATGTGGAAGTGGCACAGTGTTTGTTTTATTTAGAAAACAGCACCACATCAATTTCAAAGCCTAAATTTGGAGGCAATGTGTTAAACCAGTTTCTCCCGTACTATACAACTGTTGAGAATCACAAAATATTGGTATATCATTCATTTGAAGAGACAGCTGTGAAGTTACTGGAGGTGATCCAAAGCAAAAAAAGGCTGATTTTACAATAAACTGTTTCTTATTATTTATAGAGACATAGCCACTGTACTAAAATTGTCATATTGACCAGTATGTCATTGATACCACTATCACTGCATGCATTCATTCAACACTCAGTTATCTCTGTACAGCATCGATGCCGCATATATCCAAACAAGACTTGCTCTGTCAAAACAAGACCTGTGACCCAGCCACAGGAATATAGCTTCCTGCTACTACACAACATTAACCTAATGTTTACACACCATTCAATTTGAGGTCTTTGCTCAGGTCTCTTCTGTCACGTGTAGCTAACTTTTGATCCTTAAAATCAACACTGCATCTGGAAGCATTCTGCTGAAAGTCACCCGCTCTATTTTCACTCTCTTCCTCAACTTGAACAGAATTAAGGTCAAGCATTCATTTAAACCTGTAGCTTGACACTACAGTTAAAGTGGACATCCTTCAAGCATAGCCTAGTTGCTAACATGGAAAAGAGCTTTTGGGAGGCACAGAATTTATCTAGCACAAGATATGACCAGCTGCAAGATACCTGCCCTGTTTTTTCCTACTCTCATAGAAGCTCCAGGTACGATCAGTTATCTTGTATTCAGTTTCAGGTGAATGCAGGTAAGCATTTGAAGCAGAAAAAGGCAAGAAGAATGATCCTTTGTCTCTAGGAACAAGCCTGCTTTGACCATTACATCTGACTGCTGGCTTTGTAGGAGGCATTTGTCACTCAGTCCTATCCCAGGGCCAGTACAGTACAAGGTTACACTTCTGTCCACAGCAATCTCAAAACCTGCCAAGTGTGAAGGAAACTCAAGTGTCACAAATGGAAGATCCAGTACGCTATCCATACACACTACCTGCCTGAGGATACAGATGTAGAAAAGCAGGCATGGCATCTGTGCAGCAGCTCACATGAGCAAAGTGCAGCACAGCAAGGCAATAAGCTCAGT
This sequence comes from Serinus canaria, assembly GCF_022539315.1. Lineage (NCBI taxonomy): Eukaryota > Metazoa > Chordata > Aves > Passeriformes > Fringillidae > Serinus > Serinus canaria. The sequence continues at coordinate 34,581,514 of NC_066316.1, forward strand.
TACTACACTGCAAAAACACCACAGTTACATAAAATGGCAAGGAAAAAGAAAATATTTTAACTGTAACAAAAGAATTGTAAACAATTTTTGCAATAGTAACACTTTAGGGTTTTGTAACCAGCTGCTCAGTTTTGTGCTCTATATTCAGTCTTCCCTCCTAACAGTTCCTGCAATGAAGCTTTTTCCCTGTTAATACAAACTGAATTATTCATAATCTAATTAAGCCTAAAATGAGGTATCCAGCCACATCAATACAGAAATATGAAAGTCAGTTTTCCCTTTTGATATATCTTTCTGAAACTTCTACAAGATTTTCCTCTGGTTAGTTCAAAATCTCATGGCATAGATTTTGTCCGTGTGATATCTTGCCTTAAATACAGGACATGCCAAAATAGCCAATAAATTGGCTAAAAAGATCATACTTCCTTGATCAGGGAACAGTTCTCTGAGGAACTAGAGTCAGGAAAAAGTGACAAGTCCTGCAAATGTGAGGCTGCACTGTCATGCTGTGAAAACAGCTGCACTGCCAGATGTGCCACTGACACAGAACCTTCTTATTGACTTAATGATCAAGATCTCTTCCTTTTTTGTTTTGGAAAATTGCTTTGTATATTGAAGTTTGTATTAGTATTTCTAGTCTGTATTATTTCCATATGAAATGTGTTTTTTCCCTTCTATCTCTATGCATTCAGAAAAAAAGCCCAAAAGCTACACTGCTGGTTTTCTCGGTGTTCATGTGAAATTTTGCCTTCAAGTGCATCTACTTGGCTCTCACAAGCATGTTCAAGGGTAAAATCTGGATCTCTGCCACAACCGCATTCCTTATTGCAAATACATGCCAACCTTCAAAGTTCAGTTATTTGAGCAAAAACATACATTAATTGTTGTGCAAGGGGAGTGGAAAATATATCAGATTAAGCACATCTGAAAGTATTTCACTCCACTCTTTGCTTGATAAATCAGCACAAAGCTGATTTATTATCTTCTAGTTTTCCAATAAAGCCATTAAGACCACACAGGTGAAGTTTTACACAAAATCAAACTTAACAACAACCAAACAAGCATTCAGAATAAAATTACCTTCTCATATTTGTTATTCCAGGACTGGTCTAACAGGTATTGCAACATTTGTCAGCATAAAAGTTATTCAGTTACATGTAAAAAATAATGGAATGCAAGGAGTGTGTTGCAATAAGCCAGCTTAATAGATACCAGCAACTTAAAAGGCATTTTCCTTTCACCTATGAAGGACAGCAGTGAATAGCTTGGAAAGGTGCAAGCCAGGTAACCAAGAAGCAATTCTTAAAACAACAGCTTCAATAATTTAGCATCAGCAGCACATTTTACATGGGACAGAGATACAAGTGAAAGAAGTGCATTAACCTAAAGCATTAATCACATCTTTCATTAAAAAAGGCACAAATTTTATCCTTCACATTTGCTCTGAATAAAGCCTGAGTTTAATGTCAACATGGAAACTGCTTATGGTTTGGATAGAGTAGAACTGATGAAGTTGACTGGTTTCTCCTCTAACAGCTCAAGTGTACACCAAAGCTATAGGCAAAACTACTGTCATTGCTATGACTGATAGCACTTATGCTCTCTCTGGAAAACATGTCTGTCTGTGTCACATCACAACCCAGCATTATCAAAGCAACTCTTTGAAAGACTCTGCAGATTGAAGTTTTTATTAATCAGTTGAGGAAAACCCAGCCTAATGTACAGCCCACCTAGTGAAAGACTGGATGCACTGACCCCCAACTTTACTTCCAGAGGGAAAAGGAGATAGCTACTCTAGCAGGGAACTTTTATTAAGAAGTGAGCCTGACAATGCCTCTCAAGCAGCAGCTCATAAGAGCACAGATCCAGGCCCACTCTAGTAGAGGAGGAGCAGGCTCAAGAACATCCTTAGGTTCCTGTTCCTTAAAGCTATGTAGGGCTATTCTGAACTGGTGTAAGTCAGGGATGGAGGGAGAGAAAGCAGAAGACCCCAGAACTGGAATACAGCCATTGAACCTAGATTTTCAGCTAACTGAACAGGCACTACATTAAAAGTTTTCCATGCTACTTCCTGCCCTACAAATTTATCTTGATTTTAAAAAAATTACTTCCTCTCTTAATTCCTCATCCCAAATCTCCAGCATCTCACACCAATTCTGAAGCACTGACTCCTTTATGCTGGCTGCAGCTAATTATTTGCAAATTGTGACTGCAAGAATGCACAGATGCAGTTTATTAAGACTCCTGTCCGTTAATTGTGGCTCATCAGACAGAAGGCATCTTGCCACTTTCCACCCCTGGCCATATTTGTCACAGTCCACTCCAGCAGTCCAAGTTCAACCAAGCTGTCATCATTAGCAGGCTCCTGAATAGAAACAAGCTTTCCAAGCTCAAGAACACAGGATTTCCTGAACCATATCAGAACAGGCACTCATTAGGACAATAACCAAAAGCATTTTAAACAACAATAACAAAAATGAAACCAAACCCAAGCACCCCAACAGAGGAATCTATTATTGTTAGCATTATTATTACTAGGTATGCAATAGCTTTTCCAGACAGTTTCTTTCTAGGCCCAAATGTGTGCATTTCCTCACAGTAGGACGGTTCATGACCTCTATACAAACCTTCTCTACAAAAAGTCACTGATGGTCCATGTGGAGAAACAGGCACTTCAAGCCTGGTGATGGAGTTGGGAGGCCTCTAAGCAGAAATGTCCTTTATGCTATATAATCTATGAAAGTAACAACTCTTTAAACATTTCTAGCATGTCTACTAAATGAAAATTAGACAGAATTTGGCTACCAAGTTCTGTGACCAAACCAATCCTTTCAAATATATTTAACCCTACTGTCTTCCAGGAAAACAAGGGCAAGGGATTAAGATGACTGCCTTGAGTACTTGCATTACTTGAGACTGCACTTTAGCCTTGCCATACTTTGAGTAGAGATTAACTTCTCATTAGAGGGTAGAACAGGGTACAGCAAGTCTCGGGGAGACAAAATAAAAAACACAGCTTCAGGGCCTGTCAATGACATCTAAACAACATGACATTAGAGGCCAGATGATTTTTCCTGATTTTGGGAAGGAGGGATAGAAGTTGCTTTAAGTGAACCGGGTACAAACAGAATAGGTAGGCAAAGAAAGGGATAGAGAGTGGTAAAGCAGGAATGAAATATGAGGAGCCCAGGAAGGCAGGCAGAACCCAAGCCAATAGGAAGAGAAAGATCCTACATGATGCTAACAAGAGAAAACTTTGGGTTAGCAGAGTAAGAAAGCTAGAATTGACATCAAGCCTGGAGGGGAAGACCACACACAAGCTGAAAAGCTCAAGTATAAGACAAACTAGGTAAAGAAGGAAGATGACTAGAAAAGCTCTTGTAAGGGAAGGGGCCAGCAGAAAAAGGCACAAGAAAATGAAGTACATGCAAAAGCCTCAATCCCTTAGTACATTCCCATATGGAAACAGTATTCCAGATGTAAGCTCACTGTTTGTTACTTGTCAGGTTGTATCTATGCAACAGATTCCTTATCTGCAGGCTTTCAGCAAGCTGGGCAGTTTTCTTCAGAAACTCTTATTATGGTGTATCCATCATTCAGGTATTCAACTTATGTCTTTTTAATCACACTGAGTATTTAATTATCCATGTAAAGTGTGGTGAGGAGATAGAAGTTAGACTACCCTCCCTTGGTCCCACTTTCCATGGCAACAGATTCTATTAGAGTATTTAAAGGTTTAAATTACTAGTTTCAAATCTTCCTGCTATTATCTTTAACAGACAAGCCAAAAGAGTGAAGTATACATCAGTACTTTGGATTTCAGGAAAACCTTAATTTGACATATTTAAGAGATCTTATGAATCATCCCTTTTTACATGACACTACACTTTGAGATTTAGCTTGCCTTACATAAATAAAAAGATTTGTCTATTTTAACATGCTCATGGAGCCCTCCGGTTTGTGTGCTACCTAGGCCATATTTCAGGTGGGCTTTGAGTGGTTGAATTCTATTTTCAGACTATTAAAATCTGAAAACCTGAAATATTCAAGCAGCAAATACTGGCTCAGACACACCAAAGTGTCTATTCCATTTTACCTAAGAGACTTGGCTTGCTTAGCAAACAGGGACGTGGCAAGAACCAGTGGAAAAAAGTTATTCTTTTCCATTAGCTTAGGTACAGGATGAAGCATTACTTTGGTTTTAATTACCAAAACAAGAACTAATGCATTTAAAGAAACAACCTCCATTAGCAGTTAGCATTCAATTAGCAATTCTAGCCAGAGAAAGAGGGAATAAACATTTACAGGGCAAAATACAGTGGGCAAATTTCACAGACAATACCTGTAAAATGCAGAAATCAAAATTAAATTATGACTTCTGCCTGTCTATTAGGAAAATCAAAGGGATTTACCTTCCAAAATCCCTCAGTGGTACAGTTTGATAGTCAGAGGATGCAAATGCAAAGTCACATTCATAGGAGTAAAACCTGGGCTGTTTTAACACTCAAGTTGTAACTGCCAGACTTCTGTTATTTAAAGGTACCGCTGTTGCTTCAACACTTGCATCAGCCATCCTTTCCAACTGTGAAAAATTAAAAAGTCAACAGGCCCTAAACACTTCTACTGGTGCCCCACAGTCTGAGGCTTTGGAAGAACACCTTCCCCACTCCACAAAGAAATAAAACTGAGGGGAAAAAAAAGAAAATTACACCTCTGAAAAAATAACTGCACCACAGCTCTTATACCAGTCAGTTTACATGCAGAATATTGTTACCTAATGGATAATTATGAAATGCTATTTTTTAAATGAAAATTTAGCTGAAAAAAAGATTGCTGAAAGCAAGTGACTCAGAATCAACCTGCTTCAGCTATGCTATTCCACAAGGTAAGTCCATTTCTTCCAAGGCTGCAAAGTACAAAAAGACAACCCACAACAGATTTTCACAGTGAGTACATGATGAGCTGCCATGACAGTAGAGTATTTCCTGCTGAAATACTACAGACTTAGTTACATATTCTCAAGTGAAAAGAGAAGTGGAAGACTGAAGAAACCATACATGCTATTGCCCACTATCACATTAACAACAGACCAAAGGTTCTGCCTCTGCTCTTCCTAGAGTTACATGAGGGGAAAAAACCCACAAAAATCCCAGACTAAGCACTTGTATGCCTTTAGTGAGCAACATCACGACCAACATTCTTGAGTTTCTCACAACATCTCCTTATTTAAGTCTAGCACAAAACCAATTTTCTCAACACAAAAGAAGTACAACAGATGACATCACATCACACTTCCTTAAGTATAAGATGCCCCTAACTTAAAATATTGTCAGTAGCCTTATAAATACATTAATTTTTTCCATACAACTTAAAACATTGGTTTAAAGCAGTCTAATTAAGCAGGTCCACACCACTAATCAACTTCTTCATGTTCTTGAACACTTTGGAGAACAGTAATTACAGCATCATAAAAAATGGTCCAAGATCACTCCTTTAATTGCTGTTGAGAACAATCCAGAAATACACCACGTAACTTTAATTCCAGCTGGATATATTTGAGCCAACTCATTTTCAGTTTAGCCACAAACAACAAAAAGGAAAAAAGCAAAACAAATATGGATGTATGCATAAGCATAAACATATGGGGCAGAATACAAATCTAATCAAAGTAACATAGGAACTGTAAAATACGAGCAGTAAAGTAATGTAACGTTATGTAAACTTAAAGAAAATAGTAATTCATGCATTCATATAATAAAAGATATAAGCATATCAGTAACTACTCCTTTACTCTTACAATCCATGTTTGTGTTTAATGTGTTTATTCATGACTCAGTCACATCAACATATCTAAAGAGTATTCCACACTGCTCTGCAGCTAAAGAAGTACAAACTACAAACAGAACTGTTTAGCCTTAAAATCTGCAAGCATCATAGCACAAAAAGCATGTTTTTTCCCATCTTAAACTTAGCATTTGGAATAATAAACTTATGAGGTACTATCTTCCTCTAAAACATACACCTGTTTTCTGACATGTAGAAGACCACGGGTATCTGAAACTACACAAGTCATCCTTAAACATACACTACACTCTAGTTTTTCATCAACTGCACAGAAAAAAATTACTAACTCTGAAATACTGAAGACAAGGGCTTACCTTCAATCCTTTTTAAGGCCGACAGACAAGTATCCCGGCTTGGAAACTCAAATGGATTATTACAGGTCCGAATGGTGTCACATTCGCACTTCCCGTTGATTATGTTACAACCTGTTATAAGGTTTTCATTGCATGGTTCAAATCCAAGAAGCTGATCATCATCCCAGTTTTCATCTAAAATAAACAAACAAACTTGCTCACTATTGGATTTCAGCTGCAGTACGTAATTTTCAGCTGCTTTGGAGTTGGGTGGGATTCACTTCAAGTTCAACACAGTGCTAAACAGAAGATAACAGATGAAAAAAATAACAGACTAATCCAAACAGTGGGATTTGCCAAACACCACATCTCGCAGCTGTTCTACTGCCCATTTTGCTAAAGCAACTGGCATTGTTTACTTCCATCTGTATGAAAAACTATGTCATCTCAGGAAAACGCATAGCTGTAGTACAAATGAGTGCTATTATAACAGAAATAACCTTTGCAGATAGTTGAAGTTTTATTTATAATGGAAGTGAGAGCATTGTACAGAACCTGCAGCTGTTACAGAAGTCAAAACTGAGTCAGAAAGAGAGCATTTTAAAAGATGATTAAAAAATGCATCATATAGAATTCGTTCCATGGAGATAACTTTTTATTACAGAAAAGCTGCAAGATGCCAGATGTCGGATTCCATTATATGACCAAAAAAGAGTTTTCTAGCAGTCCTCAATTATCATACATATTCTTGGAGAATTGATCAAGCACATTGCCCTCTTTGCTGTCAAGCAAGGGTCTATGGATAGAGGGATCAGGATGAGTCTCTCTGCTTAAATAATTCTGTTCCTTTTGAATCAGTCCTGTCAAATGTATGTAACTGGTGTTCCAGTTCTAGCTGTAACTGCCCATCTTTCTTTCAGGAGGCCACATGCAACAAGATTTAATTTTTTTTCCTCCAGAAAGAAACACAAATCCAGTCAGTCCAGAATTCCAAAAGATTACCAGTCCTAGAATATCTCTGTTTTCTTACGTCAAGTGCACATACAGCAACAGCCCACCACATCAGAAGATTAAACAAGATAGAAAAATAGAACATCCTGGATTTGAAGAGACCTTCAAGACCATCTAGTTCGAACCCCCCTGCATGGATAGGGACACCTTCCACTAGACCTTGGTGCTCAAAGCTCCATCCAGTCTGGCCTTGAACACTTCCAGGGCATCTACAACTTCTCTAGGCAATCTGTTCCAGTGCCTCACCACCCTTACAGTAAAGAATTTCTTTCTAAAATTAAATGTATGCCTATTCTCTCTTAGTTTTAAACTCTTCCCCTTTGTCCTATCATATACTTGTTTAAGCAAGACTGAAGAAACTAAACTAGGCATTAAGTATTCTTTGCTACAGAATGCCAGATGTTTTAAAGACAGACAAGCTTGGAAAATTAAGTGCTACAAAATAGTTGCACAGAGTCCACTGACTTCTTCTAATGACAGAAGGTATTTTTAATCTTTATAGCCTTACATTCAACAGAAGCCCTCACATTGTGCATTCTAAGTAGTTCATTCCAATTTTATTTACCATCAACAAGCAAGTTTCCAATACTGATCCTGCCAAAAAGCACCTCAAAAAAGTTAAAATATCTTCCAGTTCTGCATGGTGGGTCTCCTCTTGTTGTTGGGGTTATCAGAGGGTGTTCTCCAGTATGAGAGGCCACAGCCAACTCAAAACTGTCATTCAGTAGTCTGATGCTCAACAGAAGCCTAAAACCTAACAGCAAATAACAGTATATGCACACACATGCTGAGGTTGGCAAGTAAATTCTTTCCACTCACAGAAATATGCAGAATATCTGCTAACCTGAAGTTTTTCCTGTTTTAGGGGGAAAAAAAAAGGCATTTAGAAAGAGCAGTTTACCAATTCAGTACTGTACGTGAGCTACAGGAAGTGCCACAGCAGATTCTCACCGGTATACTTCTCCCAGTACAACAAACTCCTTGCCTTCTATTATGAGCAGGCAAAGTACCCTGCTGACAAAAGAGCACTGATAAACAACAAAGTCCATTTTCGATGTGAAGATGGGAATTTCCATGGGAACCTCATGGCTCTTCTCCATAAAAATCGCAAAGGAAGAGTAGCCAGTAATCCCAGGAAGTAATTTTTTTTCTTAGGTTAACCTATCATCCAATACAGCAGCTGTATCAATGAAAGTCAAAGGAAGCACAGAAGTTCCTGAAGAGAAACTATTAAAATTCTTTCAAAGGAAGATGCCTCTCCTGTAATGCTTGGGACACTCTCATTGTGATGAGGCCATGAATACAGAAGAAAAAAAAATCAAACAAAAACAACAACAACAAAAAAACCCCATAAACCCTGAGAATTTGGAGAACAATAATACATCCTGTTTTTGAGAAGCCGGAATACAGCCTGGACAATTTGTATTTTAGAAGTCACAGCATTAATCCATGTAAGGACAAGAACAAAAGCTACACCTACGGTCCAAGACTTGCTGTTTGAAACTGCAACAGCAAGGACCACAGCTTCATCCACACCAGCCCAACAGCCTTTAAGTGTTTGTGTTGCTCCCTGTTTGTGACAAGAGCATTCCTTCTGTACTCCTGGGCACAAGACAGGAGCCTAGAGGCAGCGTGTGGGCTCTCAGCTCTGCGCTCCCAGCCAGTGCAGTGCAGACTGGAAGGACACACAGATGGCGATGCTCTGCTGCTTTTCTAGCAAACCACCTTAGAGCATTTGTGCTGCTTTGCCTTGTGGTATTTCAGCACCAGATCTTCCCCAGGCAGACAGAGCAGCCAGATCCTGCCACACGAGAGCTGCCCACCCCACATAAGGTGGGACCAAGCTGGCACAGAAAGCAGACTCATCCTTTGCCCGTGGCAGAACGCCTCGATACACGTACACTGCATGGCGTGGCACTACACACACTCATCTCCAGGACAGCTCAGTGCTTAGTACCACTAAGTTTCCAGAAAAGGAGGTACACAGGAAGCACATGGCCCAATAGTAGGTGCACCTTCACTGCCACACACCTCAAAAATTAGCTCAGTAGCCATTAAAGTCTTAATGAGAAGAGTAATACTTGTTCAGACTATACTTCTAACATGTTGAATCTTCAAACAAGGTATTTTCATTACTGGGTGGTAATAGAAGAAAGTTACATTCAGACAGGAAGAATGCAAATCCAGTTTTAGCTTGCACATCTTCTACCAGCCTGCTTTTCACACAAGTTTATTTAGAAACAAGATTTACATCAATGAAGTAGCAAACATGTAGCAAGAGCTTATTTTAGTTCAGTAAATCAGTGCCAAGTCTACCATAATTTTTCATGCAGACTAAAGACTGACTCCTTTTCCTAGCTGATTTACTCCTTTTATGAACAGAATTTCAAAGCCCTGTTAGATGAATAACTGTTTACCACTTATAATAAGCTCTCAGAAGTCACATCAATACAGGCAGAACAAAATTCTTTGGAATGGAAGGTACAATCACATGAAAGTATTCACATGAGCTAAAGGGATGAACCCAGCCTATCACTTCAATTCTAAGACTTGATGCAGATTAACAGTGGTCCAGTACAGCATGCTCACACCTTTAGAGGTCAGCAATATTTTAACTGATAAGGGAATGATATCTTGTACAAAACATATGACCTAGCGGCTATTATTCAAAAAGATCATCATGTTCTGGGGACTGTTCTAAAAATACAACCTGTGCAAACCAGTGATTTGGGACCTGGGACAGTTCACAAATTATTCCAGGCTGTATACTTTTTCCTGCATGTTTTGTTTGACTTCTATGGCCTCCTTTTTAGAAGACTTTTTTTATGCCTATGTCTCAAATCTGTATGATGCGAACAAAAACTGAAATGTACTAATTTGTGAAAGCTTTATTTCTCTGCAAGCAGGGCCAAAAAACCCCAAATATAAGAAACTATGCTTCAAACCTTGGAATGCACATCCTACCCCGTAGCTACTTCTAGGACACCTAAAAACACAAAAATCAAGCATGTACTTAACACTCCAGAGTTTTTTAGAGGAATGTAGCTGAAAAAAAAAGCCCAAGTAAACTACTAGTTTTCATCCAAACTGATATTTTTTTAGCTGTGATTTTCACCACCTCATTGTGCTGGCATAATCAGGTAAGGGCAAAAAATCAAAGGGCTGAACTTTTTAGCCATCCTGAGTTGTCACTGGAGTCTTGTTATACAGTCACTCAAGTACCTTTTGCACACAAGCCTCAAAGAGTTCAAATGCTCCCAGCAGGCTCATAACTACAGCTTCAAAGTCATTTCTCTTTCAAATAATTTCTATCTACATGCAATTCCCCACTCCTTCCAACTCATTCAAGCAAGTTCCAGATAATAAAGTTTCAGATAATAAAGTAGCTCTGCATTTACTCAGATCAAAGTTAAGCCTTGGACATAGTACCTTTTTAATTCTTCCAACTGTGCTTTCATACCAAAAGGAAGCCACAGGAAGGGAGACTTCACATTAATTCCAAACTTTTTTCCTTTTCTCTTCTATCATTCAGATAATCACTTGCTTTCTGCAAAGCAAATGTTTCAGCTCGCTAAAAATTCACATACTGCTCTGGACTGCTGAATTCCCAAGTCCTGTCATAGCATGCACCTAAAGTAGGGAAGAGGATTAAGGTATTAACAAGTTGAACAAGAGATCCTTAAACAGGTCTAGTCTGGGAAACAGTCTGAGAAATATGTCTCTGGTAAGAAGCATTCCATCACTTCTTCTATACTATATCCTACATACCAGCACTCACAACACAGCACCATGCAAGGCATGGTGGTCATGATTGAAGCATTCATCTTTTTTGCCTGAAGAGCAGCCTGTGTTTTTAGAAAAGCATGCTGCTGAGAAACTAACTTTAAGCCTTACTTTCAAGGCACACACTACCTCACTATGGTTACATTTGTTATTTATTACTACCCATTGGCAAAGGATCATCTCAAAACAGGTACAAACTAAAAGTACAAGGAAAGACCTTTTCAGACACTGCTTCTCCATTGCTTAAAGTTTTGCTTTCCCTTCCTTCAAATTCTCAATTCTTTCTGCCTGCCACAGAAACTTCTGTTTTGTGCCCCAACCCCTCTCTTTCTGGACATTCAATGAATATTGGCTATTGTTTGGAGAATGCTATACTGGTCACCTTCACAGTTTAGATAATGCATCATCTCAAAACAGCAAGAAACACACTGAAATGATCACTGAAGTACCACTGTTGAAAACAAATGCACAAGCATTTGGCCCATAATAACCTTATGTTTACCACCCTACCCTTTGAACTGTAATTGAACTGGAGTGGATTGAGCCAACTCCCACAATTCACATTTAATTGCAGCATGCTACTCTGCTACTCCTACTTTTTTTTTTTTTTTTGAGCATCTCGGGTAGCTCTTAGGATGCTAAAAAGACACCATAAAATACATTGATGACCTAGAAGTGAAACTGTCCAAGTCACATCTTACAGACTCTGGCATCCTTTTAAATCTGCATTTGTAGACAAGAGAGAGGCAATCCTTATTAAGACTGGTACTGCCCTCTGGGAACTGTGAGGCAGAGGGGGGAACCTTTCAGAAATTCCTCCATGAAACAAGACCCACCACTGGGTCTGAGCTCTACCACTCCAGCACACTGGTACACACAACAGCATTTTCAAATCAGTGGTATTCATTAAGACAGTATGAGTCTCTGAAAGGATTCTAACTTGCTAAAATAAAAAAAGGAAATGTTTCTTGCCAGTAGACTCTCGCTTCTCTTTGAACAGGAAAAAAAGAATGATGGAAAGGAAATTCATGTTTTGGAGGAGCTGAACAATAGAAATGACTAATTACCACTAAAGAATGCTTGAAACCCAGCCCCAGACCTTGAAAAGCAGCAGAAGGAAAGACTAGCCTGTAAAAGAGTTTGAGCTCATACACTGGCTTCAATCCTTTCCCCTCTTGCAACTTATTCCTCCACTGAAGTCATGAATCAAGGACTAGTGCCGGCAGAAACTTTTATGGTAAGACACACAGCTGAGAGTTTTGTGAGAGAGCATTTTTTCCCACATCTTGGAATGGTTCATTTTCCAAGATCAAATCTTCATGTGGAATGTACAGCAATACAAAAGGGTTTTGCAGCTTCCTGAGAAAATTTCTAGTCAAAGCTAGAAAGCAGAACTGTACCATAACATTTAGATACCTCAGGAACACATGCACGTAATGCTTGTCTCCAACCTGAGTCCTTTATCTTAGCAGGTATCTCAGGTGATCAAATCCCAAATGTAGTGAGAAATATTTTCATTGCAGCAGCTCTTCTTGTGTCTGAAATAGTTATTTCATTCTAAGGAAAGCAGAAAATATTTAAACAGACTCACTTTCCAGTGAATTATCAGAAACTATGGAAGTCTTGAGGAAGGCAAGGAGATAAATGGCAATGTTAAGTGAAGCATGAGGCATGGACAACTACTGCAACTTTTGAAGTTTTCCCCACACTGTCTGGAATATTTTACTTCTCCAGGTACCCCCACACACACACCTTTTTTTGCAGGGGGAGGCAGAATGGAAGGAAGGAGGGATGAGGAGGAATGTGTTTTGCCTTTTGGTTTTTTATGACTTTCAGTCTTAGGGTCCCCCATAGCAAAAGTAAATGGTACTTCCAAAAGCCTTCTTCCCAAAAGATGGTCTGAAATAATAAATCATGAGTTTTACATTCACACACCTGAAAAAAAGACTTACAAGGAAATTATCTTAAACTGATGGCCAGAAACACATCTTGTTCATAAATAGCTAACTGAAAATACTGCACTGTGTCCCAGGATTTAATTGGTCAGGAAAAGCCTCTGCCAGTACTCCCCTGATTAGAACGAGCATGGACAGCGGTGTTTCAGCTGTCATAGCAGATTTTTCCTCTAGCTCTAGAAAACTCATTGCAAAAATAATTGCTAAAGCCTCAGAAAAGGGCCAAAGCTTCATAACTATTTTCTGAAGCAGTCTAAAATTCCAATTTTTTTTTCCAAGCTGCACTCTGCACCCACATGCTTCAGAGGCCTGCATGTATGGCAGCACGCATCACCTCCACTGCAAACAAGCAGTTGGCTGGCAGCTTGCTAAGCTGCTAGGCAGAGGCAAAGCTGGCAGGAGTAGGAAAAGTTTTGTCAAAGACAAATTCTGGAACAAGGCCATGAGTAAAGCAACCTATACCAAGAACAGTCCACAGTATTGTAAGAAATCTGATATCCTAAATATTTTGCCACTTTCTCCCCCAGTCATTAATACAGCACCACTGAACACCATCATTACAACATATTTCAGAGGAATTGCACCAAATCTCTTAGTCACAGAAGACTACAGGAGAAACTCAAGCCTGGATTTAGAATTACCCTCAGGGCTTCTTTTCAGTTCCTAAAACCTAACTTAGAGATAGACATCAAGTTCAGCATTCTATTGTGAATGCAGCACAGGTTGCATCAGAGCATGTAACACCATTATCAGTGTGACCCCAGCTTTTTATCAACAGCCCATCAGTGAGGGGAAGAAATACCTCCACACACATGCAAGATTTCTGAAAAAATCTTGAGGAGAATACAACACAGCCTGTAGCAAACCACTGAAATTTAATTCATTTCAAGGATAAATGACCCAACAGAATGGGCTCTCTTGGATTCAGAAACATTACACTTGCTAGATTTTTCAATTAAAAAAAAAAAAAAAAAAAGCCAAACCCAAGCTCATCCAAACAAACAGACCCCAACCAACAACGGAAGCCTAACAGTGGCTATATAATGCCTAAAGTTTAGGAAATGAGTAAGAACATGGGAATTGGTGCATGCCTATGAGCCAGTCTCTGCTTTTCCTCCTGCCCACAACCCTTTGATCCCCAGTCTGTTTTCTTATTCAGTCTTAATAAAGACTTCCACAATCAAGACCCTCAAGGTGGTCTTAGCATGATTTGCAGATTCTCAGGTTAAGCACCCAGTATACCCAGTGAAAGCTGCTGGGGACTGAATATGGCCTCTGGTAAAGGTGTGAACTGCTTCTATTCTTCTCAAAACATTAGGAAGGGCTTACTTCCCCAAAACAAGGCCAAACTAGTCTCTTTAGACAAGAGCTCCCCCAGGGACTATTTTTAATCCGTACACTTATGAGGAATTTAATCTATGCAAAAGTTATTTCCCCATCTTAGTTTATGTTGGTAAGTTTCTCCATGTTGGTAAGTTTCTCCATATACATAAGCTTTCTGTGTCAATATCAGTCATTTTCCAAATTCCAGTATAGTCAGACACAAACAGTGTCACTCAAAGTCTCAGGCAAAACCCCGAGTTCATGATTTTCAAGTTTACATTCCCTGTGGATTAAATGCATTCTCAAATGAAAAGCAGTTTATAAGTCACAAGAGATACTTAATAGGTCACCTCTACAAAGTATTTAATCCATTAAAACAGAGAAACATTTGGTTCTGTCTGCAAGAGTCTATAAACTTATTGAGATGAAGAATCCTTAAGAGGGGGCACAAAGTAAGGAGGGGAAGAGAACAGCATTTTTGAACCATATTAATGGGTTAATTATTGCATAATATGCCTGTCAGTGAAATGACATTTTGGTTGACTAAGTACCAGGCAAGAAGTTAAATTATGCAAGAATCCTTGAATTAGCTAGAGGGTGCTTAAACAGCAAAGATGCCTACGGGCAAGTTCAAAGGTAGTTTAAAAAATAAAAAAAGGAAAAAAATATCTTTATAAACACCAGGATTTTGGGGAACCTGGTAAAAGAATCACTTTCTAGGAAGAAAAATTCACATAGCAAAGGATGCTTATACAAAGTTTTAAAAACTAAAAAGAAATAAAAAGAGAATAGTCCCCTCACTAAAGTTTAAAAACTTAGTAATCCAGTCTACCCACAGTGAGACTCATAGTTTTAAACTTACTGTGCTGATCCACAACAGCAAAATCCTACTAATTCCTGCATCATATCTGTTAGACATGTCCACTTAATTTTTGCTAAAATACTGGAATCAAGTCATTTCTAAAATTGAAACACGATGCCCAGAAACAGAGAGGAAAGCATTTCCAAGTCAAATAAGCACCTGATCCAATTCAAATTCCACGCCACACTCAGAGTTACATGTTCTTACTGATGTTGAGATTTCAGCATTTATGGAATACAGAGCAGAAATAGCTTATAAATTATCCAGTCTGTGTGTAAGAATTCAGCATACTCCTAGTAAGTGTTTTTGGGGGTGGCAGGGAGGAGGAGTAGGGGAAGGGGATTGTTAAATTTGATCAAGACTAGCATATGAGAAGCTGAATATTCATCAAAGAACTACTTCTCAATTCCTGTTTCACAACTTAAGTAATTTTTCTGATAGTTTTCTTTTTGACAACATAAATATTCTTCTGTTTGTCTTCCTGACAGTCTGGACTGCTGATAGCCTTTGAACAAAGTACTTTGACTGTCTTCACACCAACAGCCATTGACACACCACTTAATATTGATGAAGTCCCCAACTAGATCATCAGTTCTAACACCTGATGTTACTGAAAGAAGTTCTCTGCAAACACATGGACATCAGAACCACTTGGACATTTCCCCAGCCATTCACTACAGAACAAAGAAAAAAAACCCAACCACACAAAAAGTTAAGAGATCTGGGCAGCACTGTTCCAGTACAAACAGATGTAAACAACTGGGTTACACACATGCAACTTCCAGATTACTTGAACTTTAGGAACTTGTACAGAAAGCAAAATATTGCCTGATCTTTAGGGGTCTGGGCTGCATCACAAGCAAAAAGCCAAGCATGTAGTATAGCAGTCTGTCTGGAGACAGAGCACCAAGGGGAGGGCTTTGTGTCCACTGACCCATTATAGAGCACAGGACTGAAAATGACTGAAAACAAGGCTCTCCAAAGGGTACTAGCTACCAGAGTTACTAATGTTAACAAATACTATCAAGTCTGCAGGCAAGTTGTTCTTACTTCAGTAAAGCAGGGAAGAACTACATTAGCATGCACGCAAACCAATGTCTGAACAAAACAAAAAAACAAGCTCAGCTTTCCTCTTCCAAATTTTGAAAATAAAAAAGCTAGGCTTTCAAGTTTTAAACTCTTCTCATCATCTCCAGTTTCACTAAGCTTCAGTTGCATACCATACACTGTGCCCTTCCATATTTCTCAGGGAGGAAAACTAGGCAGACTTGTGGGTGAGGAGAAGACAATGGACACATCCAAGGTCTCCCAACTTGCCCCAGCAAGGAGTCAGACAGACTGTAATGCTACAAACTCCCTAAAAGATGAAGTTCAGTAAATGAGACTAGGACTAGCCACAGTAAGGAAAGCTTCAGCCATCATCCTAGGAGATGAACACCCATACTTCCCAATACTTGCCTAAAATTTGCTACAGCAACCTTCTCCTGGTCCCAACGGAACTTCAGTTAAGAAGTTATGTACTAGGCAGTAAGAAAAAAAAATACAGCAATAACTGTACCCCCCCCCAATAAAAAAGGACCCAATCAACAACTAAATCAACACACTCAAACCCCACTAAAACCAAACCAACAAACCAAAACCAAACAATGTAACAGACATTATTGGTAAGCTAGTGGCACAGTGATATCTTCTTTCAATGTCTACCTAGAGGCTAATTCATATGAAAGTATATTCTAAAAAGAGACTAAGAACACCATCAGACTAGCAGTTTTGTTAAGTATGCATTTCAAATGTATCACAAAAAAACTATGTTTCTGTTACACAGTTAAAAATAATTGCCAGATATTTTCAGTGTTATGTTATTTGCTACTGTTATGACTTTGATGAGTTTAGCAAAGCAATCTAGGCCTCTTCATCTAATAGCACCAGAAACTGGGGAAGCAGGGAAACAGACAGAAGAGAAATGCCTTCACAGATTAACCAAACTTCTCTGGCAGGGCTTTTTTAAGGCTCTCTGATCCCCTGGAAAGCCAGAGCCCTGCCCAGCTGTAGAAGCCAAAGCTCAGGTGTTTTGGGAGAACTTCAGTCTAATTCAGTTGTGGCCGCAGGACTACCTTTAAAGGTAGAGAGTGAAGACAGTTCCTGCTTTGCATTTAAAATTTCTCAACCTTAAGTCTTTGGAAGGGGGTGTAGGCTCTCAACACCGCATAAACCAATCCAGCAAATCCCTGTAAAGGATGTTGTAAAGTCAACAGAGGCTGGAGGTGTGCAAAGTCTCTCAAGAATGCCATTTAGGAGGTGTAGCTACCAGCACTAGGACCTGAGAATTATTACTTAGTAAGAATACAACTATATTCAGGAAAGGCATTTACCCACTTCAGGATAACAACACAAATGGAGCGTTAGAACTGCTTAGAGATGTGAATTGTTAAGGTGGTGAAATGAACAAGAAATTCCTTCAGCTTTTAGAATGATGAAAAAACCCTCAGAATCAGCAACGCATTTAATTTAAAAACAGTGCTTTAACAAAGACTGGTCTGTTTGCAATTCCAGAAAGAGAAGCTACCAGCAACAGATGCCACAGAGGCTTCTCTGTCAGGTGTTACAGGACTCATTTATGTCAAGTATGTTATATGGTAGAAACAAGTTAGCAGACAAGTATTTCTACCTGTTGCTATTCCAGCTCTCAAAGTCTTCTGCAGCCTAGCATATGCTGGTAGTCTGAAACAAGACATGGTTGAAGCATCAAAAATGATACAAAAAAACATGCTTATAACTGCAGCCAGTAGGGGTCATTTCAGTGTAAAAAATTGCAATGAAAGAAAAGACTAGAGACAGGAAGGAGAGTAAAAACATGAATTTCTGTTCACACAGCTCTCTAAGACACTTTCATTTCCTCCTCCCTGGACTGGGGAAGGAAAGCGTTTGTCGTGCACACTCCCAGTGTGCACAACAGCAAAAAAAGCACAGCCTTTATTTTGTCAATGGATAAAAGCATGGCTTAATGCTACTCACATCAGGCATCACCAGCCTAGCCTGTTGCATGGGTGCCTGTAAACTGAACAACTGTTTAGGTCATCACAATCAAAAACCAGAGCTTTTCAATCTCATATTAGTGATCAGAGGCAGTACAATCAGTACCCTTTTATCCTTGCTGCCACCTCATGTGCAAAACATGCACCATGAAGAACAACATATTACCTCTGTTCCTCAGAATGAGGTAGTTTCCTGACGATTCACTAACAGGCATTCCAGGATTATTTATTAGGCTGACAGTTCAGCTTGGCTCGTTTTCATTTATGAGAATGAAAATTAAATAGATAAGTTAGAAAAAGAAAATTAAATAGGGAAGTTATCTCCCTTAGTTATAGTTAATAGATTGTTATCTCCCTCCCCTAGGACTATTCCTATAGGGACAGCTGGAACCAGTTTCTAACCACAACACTAATTGAAATACAATCTTGCCAACAAATGCTTCATACTATTTTCAACAGTAGATGGGACGTGTTATGAGTTGAACTACAGCAACGTACAGATTGCATCACTTCAAAGGAATGAAATACTCTTAAACTGCCAGAGATGTCCATACTGTGATACAGTAAGGAAATTGGAGCATTAAGGCTTTTAATGTCTGTAGGCTCTTAGTTCCTTTAACTATCGAGAAGGGGGGGAAGCTATTTTAGCCCAGCTTTTACTCAAAATCACATGACAAGAGAAACTCCTGCAAAACCAGGTAAGTTTTCCAAGTACCTTTGCTTGTACTTTTCTATTTACAAAAACTTTTCCAATACATATTAAAAATAAGACACTACAGCAATGTACATATTCAGCAACATAGTCTCAACCAAGGTCTTCAAAATAGTTCAGGGCCATTTAAAAATATTTTAACAATCGAGCTTTTAATCTAGAGCTCATCCTACCCAAGCATCAGCTCCCGAGGCTGACAGCATTGGTTGTAGCACAGACGAGACACACCGCTCGGCTCTGCTGTGGTTTGCAATTTATTTGTTACGGAGGCAAATGGAGTTTTAAACTAATAATGAGCGCCATGACAAAGGTCAGCTGCCCACTAAAAATGACCGGGTTTAGCTTTCTTAAAATAGTGCATCATTTTCAATGCAAGTTTTTTGGACAGATGCTGCCTCACCAGCTCTCTGGACTTTCTACTGCCCTCTACCCGCCGAGAGGAGACTGCCTTCGTCTCCTTTTCCAGAATTGTCGAAGCTCCCGCTCCGAATCACATATACATTTATACACATCCCAAACTACTGCTTATTTGTAATCTCTTTGCAGCGCCATGTTTTCCCTCAACTTGGGGGAAAAGGCAATTGGAGGTACAAAAGAAAGAGAGACTAAAAATTTGTCTTTGGCCTTTCATTAATTTATAATACATAAAAAAAATAAATCTTAGGAATTTTGATAGATAAAAAACAGAACGGGGGTGAAGTCCTTTTGCATTTCATACCAATTAATCACCTCACAAGACGGTAGGAAGCTGAAGAGACTCTGAATACCCACGGGGGCAGAACTCCCGTAGGTATTTACCCCCCTTGATGCTCCAGCAAGTAAAAAGACACCCCTTATCACTATAAGCCGAGCAGGACAGGCAGAGAGATATTGACAGGAACAGGAAACAAAACTTTATAACAGATGATCAGTCTTCCTTGTTTCTTTACACAGGAGGGAATCCGGAATAGGAGTCATGTGTGCACGACTGACCTCCACCGATCTCCATCTGCCAAACTCTTCCCGAGTCCTTTATGATGGAATTTTAGCTGGGCATCAGTAGCTGATACAAGCAATCAGCAAACCAGTGACACGCTATGGAGAATCAGTAGAACTCCAAAGTTTAGGGTAAGAACATTAAGGGCAAAACTTCTAAGTAGGAGTCTGTGGGGTTTTTTAAGCAGGGAAGGTTAGAAGACACGCTCGCAGATGGGACAGGCGGGCGGGCTGGAATGGAAGGAAGGCGCACCGGCGCCCAAAACGTCTAAGGTGCGCCCTCCTTCCTTTCCCGCCGCCCATCGGGTGCCCCCACCCCGGGGAACGGATGGAGGGATGGAGGGTGTCCCGCCGCCTCTCACCTTCGCAGACGCCCACTTCGTACTCGGTGATGGAGTCTCCGTTGAGCGGCGGTCGGATGACACAGCGCAAGCCCCGGTCGCAAGCTCCGTGCAGCCCATAGACACCCCCGCAGCTCTCGTTCCGCTGCCGAGCGCACATGAAACAGCAACCGCAGATCCCCAGCACGATGCTACCGGGGCAGCTCTTCGGTTCTTCGCATTTGGATTCGTCGCAGGGTAAGCACACGAGAGCACGCGTCCCCGACTCGCCCTGCAGCAGGGCCAGCAGGAACAGCCACCCCGCGGCCGCCAGGTGCCAGCCGCCGTCTCCGCCCGGGCGTCTCCTCCCCGCCGAGACCGCTGCCAGGTACATCCCAGCCGCCGCAGCCCGGCCTGGGCCGGGGGGAGCCTCTCGGAAGCCCCCTCGCCGGGCGGCGGACCCGAGCGCGCCGCGGCTCCTTCCCGCCGCCCCCGCCTCCGGCCCCCCGAGGAAAGTTTCCTCTCTCGGCGGCGGCGGCTTCAGCCAAACTTCTCCTCCGGGTGGCGGCTCCGCCCGCTGCCCCCTCCGGGAAGCGGCGTCCCTCAGCCCGGTCGTCCCCCGCCCGCCGGCTCCCGGTTCCTCGGCGCCGTGCGTGCGAGCGGCTGCGCGCGCGGCGGCGGCGGCTGGCTCTGTCCCCCTCGCGTCCCGAGCCCCGACTCGCCTCCTGCCTCACTCTCGCCCCGCTCCAAGTGCGCCCTCTGCCCTGCCCCCATTGGGCGATGATCGCCGCCGCACCGCCCCAAGTGCCCGTCCGCGCCTCTCTCATTGGACACCGCCGGGGCTGGCCCGCCCCCTTTCCTCCCGCGCCCCCCCAGCCCCAGATCCTGGGGCTGGAAGAGGCGCAGCGGAGGCGAGGAGCAGCCTGGGCCCCACAGCGGCCGCCGCCTCCGCCTCCCCCTGCACCTCCCCTCCCCCTCCCGGGGCTCTGGGCGCGGAGCGGAGCGGGGCGGCGGCGCCAGACCGCGGGGACGGGCTGGCGGCGGCCCGGGGGACACCGGGGGCGGGGAGGGAGAGGGCCCCGCGAAGGGCGCAGCCCCAGCAGGGCGATGCTGCGGGGACGTAAATGGGGCCTCGCCGTCCCCGGCCTCTCGGAGGCGAGAGCCTCCTCCTCTTCCTGCTCCCTCGAGGGGCGCGGGGATCCGGGACGGGGAGCGGCTCCGCGCCCTCTCAGCCCCAGCGCCACGGGAGAGGAGAGCCGGTCTCGCCCCGCCCCGTTCCGTTCCGTTCCCGCAGCCGGGCTCCGGGCGCGCCCAGGTGCCCCGCGGGTGCGGGGGAGCCGTGGCGGACCCGCGGGGGCGGGAGGGGCTGTCCCGCTCCAGCGGCGGCGCAGCGCTATCCCGGGCCGCCCCGCTGCCCTCTCATAAACAAGCGGCGGTGCCGCCGCTCGCCCGCCGACTTCGGCACCAAAACCCGACCCCGGGTCGCCTGGTGCTCTTCGCCGGCACACGGGCAAAAGGCCCCCGGGGCTACCGGCCGGTCTTCCCTACCGAACGGCTGCCGTCACCGCCCGGAGCCGGCCGGGCAGCCGCGGCCCTGCCGCCGCCCGGTCCGCTGGGGCTGCGCGGGCCAAGGACGGCCCGGAGCGGCGGCGCTGTGGCGGTGGCGCTGGCCCTGCGAGGCCGGCAGGCGGCAGCGCTCGGCGCGGCGCTCGCTCCGGCGGAGGATGCCCGTCCCGAGCCCGGGCGAGGGGGCGGCGGGGGGGAAACTAAGAGGAACGGTGTTGCCGGAGATCAAAATGCTGCCTTGACTGTGGGCGGCAGCCCCCGGGCGAAGAGATGGCAGGAAAGAGGAGGTAATTGGCCGCCCGGGGCAGCTCCTAGGTAGAATTTGAGAGCAGTACCTGCCGCTGCCGTGTCCTGCCCAGCCCAAGGTGCGATGGCAGCTTTGGGAACGATGGAGCCCGCGGTCAGGAATGCCCGGAACTGGGGTCATTTAGAGTAGGACACCATTGGCTCCGCAAGTGGATTTTGTCCGTTGCAAGGTGCTGATCCTGGGAAGGCTTGGAGTGCGTGTACCGGTGCCAGCAGTTTGGGAAGGAGGATCTGGAACCTTAATAGCGATTATTACAGAGAGGCCAAGACATGTCTCCTACAGTTTCTCTAGTCCCACACACATGTTCACTTTGGCACAACCAGTTCTTGTGTCAGCTGAGGAGTTGCTATGGAAGAGCAAAGCTCCAACTGGCAATGCAGAATTGCCACCAGGAAGAGACGGCACTGTAGTGTAAAGCTTTGTCAGCACTAGCATACCTTTTAGGTGAATTTTAAAAGCACTGTAATTCACTGTTGTTGACTCCAGCCTATATACCTACTATAGCAAAGATTCCCTATTGCTAGAACAGGCCCATTGGTAATAGAAACAATGCAACCATGTAACATGATGTCGAAAAATAAAGCATTTCCATATTTGTCTAAAATAAAGCCTTTTCCAGATTTGTCTAGTTTTAAAAATAATAATGGTTTCATTGTAGCAGAATATCAGGTTGTATTGTGATTCATTCAGAACTTAAACTAAATTGTAAGAGATATTTTTCAAGAGCTACAATGTTTTTATTAGTCTCAATAGTTTGCAAGACATTGGTCTATTTCTCAGTGAAAACCCAAACAAACAAAACACTTGATACAGCATACATTAAATGGATTAGGGCCATTCAGCTGACATATCTCAACAACGAATGGACAAACGGTGATTTACCGGACAGGAACATCTGAAGAAATACTGTAATATATTTTTGAAGAGATTTGGAAAGCAAATTACAAGCTGGTCTTGCTAAATGCAGTGTGTTTTGGTATAAACAAAGCCAGTGTGTACATTTGAGGACAACCAAAAACATTGTATGTTTCTGCATTCTGCAAAGCGGTAGGTCAGGAAAGCACCCTGAAGGTCGTATTAGACAAGGCCTCAAACTCTGTTTGCAAATGAACGATACACCCTGGTGAAGCGACACACCTAGTAAGTTCTGTGCCGTTTCCTCAAAATTGCAAATTCTTTCTCTCCTCGTCCTCAGCCCTCTCGTGTCAGTTTGCCGAAGCACCTGCAGGGGTCAGAGTACTTTTGATTCACCAGAAAATTCCACCAAAAAAGCCGCTGTGATTTGGATGACGGTAGTTTGTACTGTTTCCTACAGCCTGGAAATACTGCCTTTCGGTCATGTATTTTACTGACGAGGCACATGAAGGGTTTTGCCTTCCATTTGCATTGCTGAGATTGCTTTTTGAATGAGGCATACAGGTCCTGTGACTGTATTTTTAAAACACTGTTCAGAAACCTGAGATTGTGCAGAAAAGAATCACAACAGTGATTTTAGTGCTAGGGAGGATGCTGCACCATACAATACATGGTCAGAGGCTTGAATTTAATAGGCTTAGTTTATCAAAAGATGAAAAGTGAACTGATTACAATGTATTAATCCCCTTTTGTGAAAAAAATGAACTGGTCTATGAAAAATACGTAGGTATTTTTCCAGGACTTATGTTCATAGCCAGCATGGAAATCCCAGACATGTTGGATTGCATGCTCAGGCAGTTCAATATTTCCCAGACATGCCAGACCTACCCATCATGTACTGTGCTGTTGTACAGTATATTCAACACACAAAGAATTCACTGGACCTACTGTGCCTGTTTGCTTGTGTGGGAATGAACAAAGAAGCTCTAGAAGCAGTACAAAAACAGATGAAGAGGAAAGCTATGGACAGCTTAGATAAGAATGTTGTAGGGCCCTGAGAAAAAGAGAGCAAACTTTTGAGCTGACTGCCAAGTGAGAGAGGCTTCAGCTGTGAACAGGATTAATACCCTGATTCATGCACTGTTTATCCTGTGATAGCTGCATGTAAGAGAGGAAAATACAGAGATATGTATGGAACAAGGACCAAAATTCAGGCTTCTTGTCTCCTTAGGTCTTGCCCTTTAGATCCAAGTCACAAATTTTTCATGCTTTTGCTTATGTTTCCCTCTTTTGTCCCCAGGAACCAAAATACTTCATTGCACAATGGCACAGATTCAACAGGAAAAGTAGAGAATTTTCTTGCCCCAGACCTCAGGAGATTCCACAGGGACAATAAGGTACTCCTTGGAAATCAGCAAATCTGATATATGCTGACTTTACAGGGAAAGTGAATATCCCTGCTTTCCCCAGCAAGAAGCAGTGGATCCATCTGGAAGACGGGAAATTCACTTATCCCTGCTCCTACCTGCTTCTTGATTTATTAAGGGTTCTACTGATCCAAATAGCTTAGGAATGAGCGGATTCAACTACTGAAGTGAAACCCAGCTCCTTATTTCCCCTAGAAACAGGTTAGAAAATACTGCTGAATACAACTGTGGGAGGAAGAAAAGCATTCTGATTTACAGGCTGTAGCAGCTGAAATTTCCTGGACTTGTTCTCCTGCAATGTTAGTGTTGTATTGAAGCCACATCTAGGTTGGATGAAGTTGCAGCAGTTACTGAGTGGAGCTGTATAGCTTTCTTGGACATCATGGAATATGGAGCTTTTGTGAATCCACACAGTGATATGAGAAAACTACCATCCCCTTCACTGATTCCTCAGTTCTGTACTCACCACTCTTCCTTCTGGTAAATCTCCCCATGTGAAAAATACATGTTTAGTGTAAATTTCCTGTAAGTCTGAAATTTGCAATAGTGAAAACTGAAATGATTTCATTTTATTTCATAGTTGAAGACATTTCTACTACCAAAAATAAAAATCTCCCTCCCCCCCAACACTAAATAAAATATCAAAATGTCCTCATTTCAATTCAAAAGGCTGTTTCCATTGCGCTGACACATGCTGGTAACTCCCTATATATTTCTGAATTTGGGAACATGGGTGTTTTTAATACCTAAGTTGTATTACTTTCCTACACAAATGTTTTGTTTCTGTTCTGTACCTCATTTTGTCTTTGTTGCACATTAAATTTCTTTTTTCATTCTTTAGTTTGTTAAGATCATTTACGTCTCCTTTGTAGCAGTCTCTTGACATAAACTCTTTCGTAAACAGGTTATTCACATGAGCAATCTCTACTACTGGAAAAGAAAAAGATCAAGATGAAACCTGCCACTAATACAAGCAGTGCTGAATCAGTCTAAACCTCATGAGAATAATTTCTCTTATCTTCACAGAAATATCATGGGCTTATTACATTAGTAGCTGCAAGGTGTTTCAAAACCTCTAAATGGAAAATGGTGGGAAATTGAGAAAGTGAATAGAAGAGTTCATTTTAATACAAACAATCTGTGTATGAATTGTTTTGAACCACTTCATAACAAATAAATATCCCATCAGGAAGTCTCTGGGGTGTTTTTAGCCCTAGTGGTTTTTCCTCTGAGTTGAATCCTTAGCTTGGAATGGCTCAGTAGTTCAAAATTTAAGTCTGGAATACCTAACAAACAGGTATGCAGCTTTTTCTTAATACATCTTTGATTCCTCATGTGTAACATAGAAGTAAAAGTATCTGCTTTTTTTAATGGCCTCAGAGCAACTGCATAAGCAATTTTAAAATACAATTGCATGACTAATTTACTTGTGAATATTTTTTTCTCAAATTTAGAAGCTATAAATTAATACAAATTGTAAATAAATAAGCTGTAAATGAATGGGATTGGCCATTTACATGTGTAGTTCTTTACATTGCACTTAAGTCACTGAAACTGTGAATTCAACCCAAGCATTTTTTCAGACCTTAACAAGCTAGAATACATAACTTTAAAATTGTAAAGTTAAGGAACTAGGGAGTCAATATCTATTTAAGGATATGTACCAGAAACATATTGGAAGAAATAACAACTATATCTAGAAAAGCAGTGTTGTATTTAAATTGATCACACTCAAGGTCACGTTGGATTTAGCTTCTTTAGCCTGAAGAAAATATTTTTAACAAATAAGCATACTTAGTAAGGAAAGACAATTTGATGTCAGTTTACAGAAGAAAAGTAGAAGTATTTTAAACTGGTATGTCATTCTAGGGATTATTTGCATTTTTATTACAGAAAATCTGGCCACCAGAAAAGTAGGTGGATTAGATCAGCATGCACAATCCTCTTCATAGTGCTGCATACTGATAAGATTTAAAATGTTAGAATATAAATCTGAAAATGCTGTGTTTATTTCACTGCAATCTGCCATGTTTCAATAACTGCAGTATAAAATAGAGGAAATCAAATAGGATCAGGGATACACTGGATATGAACTAGGGTTTATCATAGCTAATCCCCTAGCTTAGTTGGTCCATGGAAAGTTCATAACATTCTAGTCAAGTTACTTCCTATTCTAAACACAGTTTTGAGCTCTTGAAGGAAAAGCAGGAGGGCTGAAGCTGGTGGGTGCACACAAAGCTGATGGGTAGCTGTTACCTTGGTAAGTCAGGGCCCAGCTGTAATACTTTCTACTTCAGTTCAAACTCATCAAAACTTGTCTGAGCTAGAAACTCTTCAAATGACTGATTGAAATAGGGGCAAAATGGCTTGTCTTCTGGTTTTCAGCTCGATCAAATGCTGACAAGGGAAAGAAACAAAAGACCTGAAACCCAGCCCTACCTCAAACCCCAGGAAGTATAGGATGAATGCAAGGAGGCCTATGGGATCACCCCATGAGAATGAAATGGGGAAAAGAGAGATCTGGTGACACTGGTGACTGCAGGGGGAGGACCTGGTGGGTGTGGAGCACCCACCCTGCTGGTGTCCTGCCAACACAAGTCTCCTTCTCATGTATATGAGCTGGCTCATGTGGAACCTTTCAGGAGTCTCTGGACTTACAACACGGGCAGTCCATAACCCAGACAAGCCATCAGTAGTTGATTGAGAGGCAATTATAGCTGATCCTGCTTTATGGCAAGAGGGCTGTGTCGCTCCCTGTGAGTTTCCTGACAATGTTTCTATAACTTTTGCACCATTGTGTATTCTGGCTGGAACTCACAAATGCCAGAGGTTGTTGCAACAATCTCAACCTGCCCTATTACCTACTTATCAAATTAATGCATTTTTGACGCTGCATAGAAGTTTTTATTCCAGGAAATCACACCAAATTTCCAGTACTTTTTCTAGCTCTTTCTAGACTTTAATTCTGATAAATTTAACTGGCTAGAAAAGCCACCTATCCCTACTGAATTGATTCCCTTCCTGTCTATAATCACCTTCTCAATTTCTGTGGATGATGATGTGGGTTAGCAAAAATGTTTAGGACAATGTGAAAAGCTGTTCTGATTACAGCAACTTCATATATGCCAAATTAAGAAGTTTGTCTTCTGGTATCTACCAAGTATGTTGAGGGAATCAGATTTTGCTAGTTCATCCATTAATCTTAGGAAGATAATGGTGCTTATGATAGTAAAACAGAGATCTTTTCCCTGAGTAAATGTGTCTTTCTATAAATTGTTTAGGCTTCTTTATTTCTCTTGATGGACAGTTAGCAGACAGTCTATCTGGTCAGCTTTTTAATATCTTGGATGGAACCACAAACAACTTAGATACCGTATGCAAAGTCTATATGTCCAAAGTTACTGGGGTATACTTACAGTGAGACAAGAAGGTAGTGTAGGTCAGCATTCATAACAATTATTTAGTCTGTGTCAGTTTTTGTAACATCTTAGGGCAAACACCCACAGATAACTGGTTTTTTTCCAAGGATATTTAGGCCTTATTCATAACTGGGATTTATTTCTGTTAATATTTTCTTATTCATGTCATGATACTAATTGGCCTTCCATGGCTGAATTCAGTATATTAGCAATATCTATTTGTTAATCCCTGGAGGTTTTTTTCCTGTACATAATTAGAAATATGGTGATTCATATTGTAAACTGCTAAGTATCCTGAGAGATGTTGCAAATCTGGATTTGGTTGTAGGCTTCAACAAATGTTAATACACCCATCCTATATTAGGAGATACTCAACATCATGCAAATTCATACACCTTTTCTTTCAGTCTACAGGAAGATATGTTTAGTAGATTTCCTGGTCAGGCTTGGCCGCAAGAAGCAAATGAAAGTAGCTGTATACCCAGTGCTTTGAACAGCACGTATCTGTTCAAGTGTGACCTTGGAGTCTTAACTTTAGACACTTGAATGGGAGTTAAGGAAACAAGCAGGAAGGTAAGATGACTTGCTGGTAACAGAGGCAGTGATGCAGTCAGGAAGAGAACACAGCATCTCCTGCTTCTCAAAATATTTCTGCCTCACAAATTACCATCTCACATGAAAAACAATGGTGAGAAGAAACAAGCCCTGAGGAGAAGTCTCAGCAATAAGAAAGATGGGAAGGAGGATGGTTTTATTAGCTCAGACTCATAGAGAACAGGCAGTCAAGAAAAGTTTTCCCAGACCAGGAGGATAAATGGGTTGGATATAGTTATGGGGAATGGCATCCAACCATTGATAGGAACTGGCAATATATTAGCAGTTTCCTAGATATTTCAAATTCTATTGCTTCCTAATGATAAAAAAATAAAACCACAAGACATTATCAGTATAATTCTCCCAGTGCTTCCCTCTTAATATATATGGGATTAATGTCAACAGCCATGTCAATGCCATCCATTTTAAATCAGAAGAAATCATTCTCTCAATGTTCAGGTCATCATTGCTTTTGAGCTGAAGCAGACCCCCTTTCTGGGAAATGCCTTATTTTTGGGATTATGTTAAAGCAACCATTCCCATCTCCTTTACCAGTTAGTTAGTCTTGCCCTCAGAGCTGATTACAGCCTTTTATAACCTGCCCAAACAGTAACTAGGTTCTAGAGCATGTAGGTAGATTTTAGCGTGCATTAATTCATGATTAATTCAGTGAGTTTAGTTATGAAGACTTTGTAAGGTTTAATATAATTAATGTATTCTCTTGAGTGCCTGTCTGGTTTTTTTCTCTCTCTTCACTTTTTTATTATTAAAAAATATTTTTTGTCCTTCAGAAAGGAAGATACAAAGAGTTCAGGTTAGAAGTTTAAAAAAAAAAATGCAATCAACTCTTACAAGCTCATCTTTGAATTCTACCAGAAACATTGCTACAGGGCTCCTGTTACCTTATGACAGTGAAGCTGTTAGAGTTTTCATGCTTAGTAATAAGGAGAAGGACTTGCTGTAATGCTGTGTCTGCTTAACTCTTAACAGCCATGCAGAGTAGGAGTAAAAAGGTATCCTTTACTGCTCTGTTGCTTTGCTTCTCTGGGTGGTTTCTCATTACTGGATTTGCAAGCAGCAAGCAGATCACACTTGTGACTATTGTACAGGCTGTATACAGCTTTCTCACCCTCTGTCTCAGCTGCAGTCCACCTTGGGGAAGTGTAGCACTGTCACTGTACTGATGTGCATTTTGGAAATGTTTTGTCAGCCTTCAGTTGGATCTTGTGGTCAGACCAAGACTAGAGTGGTGTTCCAGTCCTGTTGACATCCTAGTCTTTGTAGTAGATTTTATGAGGATAAAATCATTGATACTGTCTAAAGAACTTGAGCAGGCAATCAGGAAAAGGACAGCAATCTGCACTTCCCTTGACTTAAATGTAAGAAACTCAGACCAGCTGGCAATGAGATGTAAAACAGTCCATGTTCTCTCTACACAATTCTGTATTTATATCCAGGATCAAGGCAGGGCAAAAGCATCTTGAATCACCTTTCTTTCCTTGGTCATCCAATATTACTTTCAGAAGATGAAGGTGCCAACATATTATTTTTTTTAATAACTTTTTCTTATCTCTCAAATTACAGAGAGACTTTGGTGTGGAATCTTTGCTTTGTTTTTGGGTTTTTTTGGTTTTTTTTTGTTGTTGTTTATTTGTTTGGTTGTTTGGTTTTTTGGTTTTTTGGTTTCATTTATACAAGAAAGCGTGGTCCTTGATTTAGCATAAGTGATGCAATTAGGTTTAGATCATGTTTAATAGAGAACCTTTTGGAATGAACACAAAAAAACTATACAAATGGGCTCTTATAATTCTTAAAGTTCTGTGGGCATTCATTCTCAATATAACAATTCTGAGACACAACTTTAAAAATATGAAAAAGATAAGGTATTTTAAATTCTTTAGTTGAAGCTTAAAAGCTGTAATTATGCAGCATGCAGTATTTCAAGTCCACCTGGGTATTTATATTATGAATTATTCCATAATACCTTTGATATTTTACATTTGTTATAAGAAAAGGATTTTTAAAAAAAATTTACAAAATAGGCAGAGGGAAAATTATCAAAAGGAATACTCCTTGGGCATTCATTATTCTCTCTGTATCAATTAACTTTTCCAGATCATCCTGAATAATTCAAACAGACATCTTAGTTTGTATTCAATGCTTTGTCTTTTTGCTATTTAAATGCAATTTTTAGTAAGTGAGATTTTAAGCCTAAGAGTGACAAAAAGAGCTTGATTTAACTATAACTGTCTGATGAACACATTTTTAGTAGAAAAATCTTAATTTGCCTCATATGCTAAAACCCATTGAAATTAACATTCTAACAAGAACTGTATGCATGTAACTAAAGGACAGAGCACCTAGTGAAGCTGGTAAAAATGCTCTAATTAACTTCATGAAGTTCTACCTATAATTACTTATGTGAAATACATGTAACTTTATTCAACTATGATTCTGATTTCTCCTTTCTTTTTTTGGTAGGCAGAGAAAGAATGTACAAATCTGGAATGCTTACTTTCATTCTAAATCTAACTATTTTCAGAATTTTTGTACATATGTATTAATAATTTAGCTGGACAGTAACCATGACAATATTGATAGCATATGTAGAATAAATAGGAAACAAGACTGCTTACCCAGGAAACGTCAACACATAGAATATTATCAGGACATTTGAAAATCTCAGATGTGAGCAAGCCATTAGTTAGTTATAATGTTTCTTATAAGGTATTACAAGTTAATTCTTTAAAGTTGTTTTTCCCTGTTATACATTTGTCTATCAATAGTCTCAACCATTTCACAGTCGTGACATGTAAAAGGTTAAACTTGACAGTTGTCCTTTATATTATATTGCTTTAAATGCCAATGTGTGTCTTTCTATTTAAACCTTCTGCTGGGGAAAATAATAATTGAGGAATAGTGTTCACTATTCAATATGGAAATATTAGATTACATTGCAGGCATATTATCTAAAATTACTGTTTGGAGTTCAAATCAGAGCAATCAGGTGCTCTGTCTTTTGCAAAACTTCCCATTTATTCCAAAATACTATTTCACTTCTGCCTGTTTTCTCACTTTCCTGTTTTATTGTTCACAGCTTTCATTCATTGGAATCAATACCAAGGTGCACTAGGGCTATAAAATGAGCCTTTTCAACAATTTGGGGACAGTGCAGACAAAGCCTGTCACCTATTGTGACATGTATTTCAGATGAGTGAGATGAAAGCTCAAGTTCTACCATGTGCTGGCAGTTTCTGTCAGGTGGGACAGGTTATTGATGACCTTTACTGCTGGATAATGATAAAGGAAATCAGAAACTGTCAATATGTTTGGTGAAGAGGGGCAGAGAAATGGTTCTTTGGTAGTCCTAGGACTCCATTTAAATATATTTTTCTGCTTATTTCACTGCTAAAATGTGTGCAGAACACTTCCTTTCTCTTTAATACTATTGTTAGAAAAGCAACAAAATCACCAGTATCTTTAAAAATAACATTGAAGTGGCCAATGTTAATGATAGTCAAAGGGCTGTTTCTACATCTACATATATTTGTAGGTCTTCCTTCAGGAGACATGAGGGTTAAAACTGTACTATTAAAATACTCCAAATACAAAAACTGAAAAAGCAGCAATTTCAAATAAATATAATCTCAACTTAATATAAGAAAAAGGTAATTTCCATAGGCCACTAACTAATGCTGAACTTCTAGAATGGTGATTTTCTGTCAGAATTGCATGTTAGTTTAACCTCTGTGTTGCTTTAAATGCAGTTAGAGCCAGTGCTGGTGAAGGAAGGGAATGGCGGTGGTGGAAGAGGAGAGCTGGACATTTGCATTATTTGAGCAAGATGTGACAGGGAAGTTGGTATCTGGCTATTTTTCCTGTTTGGGTGGTACTGCTAACTTCACACTTTGGGGTACCACTGTCCCTAATCTCATCTGTCAGGTACTGGGACTTTTGGAGACGACACCTCCAAATCTATCTTTAGCTGGAATTCCGCTAAGGAATTCCTAAGGCCTTAGGAAAGCCTTACTAAATACAAACAAATTTTTCTCTGAGGTACATGTACATATGCATGGGTAAAGCAATGAAATTTAGACATTTAGAGGAACTATCTGTAAGCTGCCTTTATATCTGCTAGACACTTCTCGCCTCTGAATATTCAGCCTTGGTCTTCTTTAGCATCCGGGCTTCAACTGCTTCCTCTCCCTCTCCCCCTCCCCTCTTTTTCTTTCTCTTATTATTTTTTGTCATAAATGTGAACTGTTATGAAGAGATTTGTGATAGGCAAGTTTAAAAGCACACATTTTCTACAGATTTCACAGAATTGCAGCCATCTCTATTCACACAGTCCTGTGAACTTGAAACGGAATTTATAAAAAACTCAGAAAAATATTTCTGTATTTGGGGTATTTAACAGAGCTAATTTCTTTTGAACTTACTCTGTTATGTTACGTATAAGTTCACCCAAAGATTTTTTGAATTATTTAAAGTACTGTCTAAAAGTGTAACCTTAGTAAAGAATTTGAGGCAATAGGCAAAGGATGTAGTAGTAAATGAGGGGAGAACAGTAGCTCACAAGGAACTGAAGATAAGTTCCGGTATACAGCATCCTCTGGCACCAAATACATACCACAGAAAATAGGTAGAGAGTGAATGTTGGCATTTGGCAGACATAGTAGTTAATAGCTAAATTATAATTCTACATTAATTTACCCATATCACATCAGTCAACAGGAGCATATTCTGTCTGGGAAAAAATGGCATTTTTTTGACATGCATTAAAATTCTGTATTAATTAAAATAATTTGTTCAAATACCACTTTTTTGTATGAAGAACATTTTGTAACAGATAATATAAGTAAATTATCCAAATTCTTGGAAATAGAAGCATATGTGCTCAACAGATGACGTGTTTTAGCTCAAGTCTCTTTTTATACAAAAGCAAACAACAGCAAAATGTAATAATAACATATTTTCCAGTACTGGAGGTATGGTGACGATAATAGTATGTCTCCATGACCATTCACCTCCATCAGCAACAGTTAGCTGGAAATCTAAGGGATAATGGGACAATTTTTATATCCCAGCAAGGCAGATGAGAAAGCTGAACACCTTTACATGTATCCAAGTTGCTCTACATGATCACATGGATTCTTGACAAACCAACCGTTATAAAATTCAGTCAGAAAACAGAAAATGAATTATTCAACAAAATCTGAAAGAGTTTGTCTTTGAAGGGTGACACTCATTTCTGCTGCATTACACAAAGAACCTTGCTTGGGGGACAAAGACTCTGAAGTGGTTTTTGGTAGTTTTTTTCTGTTTATTTTTGGGTTTTGGTTTGTGGAAATTTTTTATTCAGCTGTCAAACCAATTACACAGATAATAAAGCCATTTGAGTATTTTTATTTCTCGTTGTCAACATGAAAATCTGTAAAACTGAACGGAACCCAATTCATCCACATTGGAGAAATCTGATTTTTGATTGTCCAATGCTGAAATATTTTGGTAGCTTTTAGTCATTAGTTTGCCATTTAGGACACTAAAGTGTCTTGGGTTTTAGGTACACACTGATAAAAGTGAGGGAGATGGAAAATTAGATTTCTAATTTATTAGAAATTGGTATTTCTAACAAATACTAATGGTATTAGTGTCAGGGCTTTTCCTCATATCAACCCAGGAAGGGGGGAAGTGTTAAGGAGATCTTTTCTCTACCTGAGAGGACTAAAATCTGTATTATCCTCCTTCTTGAACAGCATGGCTCATGGCGCTTCCACTTTGTATGAAAGAACAACACTGAGCCCAGATGTTTCATGTCTTTTCCAGCCACCATCCACTGTATTGTCTCTACAAGTTTCTTTTTCTAATAGGCCTCTCATGATGGAAATTATCAGTTACATCATGGAGAAAGCCTCAGTCACAGCGTGTTAGGAAACAGTGGGTGTAGTCCCACACTTGAGTAACACTAGTTCAAAACTTCTCAAGAAGCTGGAGAACAGCATGCATCTTCCTTTCTCATCTGGATGATGTAGCCCTTTTTTTCTTTGCCTTTTCTGTCACATACATAAACAAAATTATGTTGAACAATCCATTATGTAGATATGTCAATTACTACTTTTTGATATTTTAAAAATTATTCTGCTAATATTGCTTGGCCAATTCAAACCAAACTAGTGACCATTTTCTGTATGCTTTGGTGTCATCCTCCCAAAATGTTATTAACATATAATGCCAGTTCCTTTGCAGCAAAGCCACTACAAGAAGTTGAAATACAGTCCAAATAATAGTAAACAAGACTTTAACAAAATATTACAGAAACGTAAAAATAGAAGAGGGAACTCTACAAAGAAAAAACTGTACTGCATTATACTCCTGCTCTCCAGGGAAAGCCATTTACATTGGAATACTTAGAGAATTATTGCCACATAGAATAAATCAGGAATTCATAGCACTTCATTTCTATTTTTGCCTTCTTAAGAAAAAAAAGATCATTCAGATAATCTTGCTTGATATAGTTGTTTCAAGTTACTCATAGACATGATTATTATCTGATTTCTTGCTGTTTTGGTAAAAATTTGATCCAGTTTCTATACTGTATTCTCTTGTGCCAGTCAGATCTCCTTTACAGCAGTCTTCTCTTTTCTTCACATATATTGGGTAAACCAAGCTGTAATGCTGTTTCCTAAGCTCTGAGTGTCATGCTGTCCTCTTTAGCTCTTTGAAGGACATGGTGATCTTACAGAAAGAACTTTACCCAGAATTAAAGAAGAGTAAACTAGGAGTCTACTTATAAATATTTTAAATTAAAAACTGCTGCCATAACTTTCCCACCTTCACACCAGAAGCCTTTTCTCCCAACTAATTTGGTCTCAAATAGAATCAGCAACCAATTGAGAACTTTCTTTAAGAACAGACACTTCAAATCACACAAAGGTCACACTTTGAGCAAAACCACTTAATGTTCTTATATATATATATATATATAATTTTATATATGCCATTTAGCAACAAGAGAGGGAGAACTTGATAATACAATTTTTGGGAGAAGTAGATCAAAAATGCCATCAGAAGACATGGGAATTTTAGGTGTGATTGCTGTTCCTAGATCCTGATGATTCCTGTGAGAGCCCCTTGGACTGGGCCCACTGATCATTCTGTAAGAACACAACCCCTCTTTCTCCCTACAAGAACAATACAGTGGAAAATCTGCTAAGACTTTGCCACGGAATTTCCATCCCCCCTGAAGGATTTTCCAATACAGGAATAATGTGGACAGTTAATGGCTTCTTAGCTGAGCTTTAACTTAGGTTCAAAAGAATAGGAATGCTCTTTTGGGTGGAATAGCAGGCTACTGGAGGATATGAAATATTTCCTCAATGGAGGCATTTACCAAAGCCTCTGTAGGACTTCCATGAATCTGTGAAAGCCAAGCCTTCTGAATATTCTCATGTTAATTTATATAGATGTTTTAAAAAAGGAGTCATGGAATCCCATACCTCATATACATTAATTTTCCATCCAGCAGAATAACTTTGGCCATCTTGCACTTCAATGAAAACCTCCTCTGTAAGTTGAGTGTTACTGAATAATGGAAAGTTTCATTTCCAAAATATAATAAAATTGCAGGAATAGTGAAGGAAGTGAACATTACTTGCACTTATGGTACACTCATTTATGAGTTTATGAATATGAATTTGTGGTTTTCTTTTATGCTGTTGTGTTGTATAAATGAAATCTCCCACAGCATTTAAAACCGGATTAAAGTGTTTCTTTTGTTTCTGCTTTTGAGCATTTTACAAAATAATTATGTTTTAATGTTAGTATTATAAATGTTTATGCATGGGCCTAGTCCAATTACCTCTTAACTTGGTGGAAAGATCCCTTTGATGTTGATGGGAGCAGGATCAGGCGAATACATTAGTATACAAAATTGTTAATGATCCATAAATCAACAAAGATATTCCTGTCATCTGATTTTCCAATGTTGATATATTACCTAAATCAAGTAGTTCCATAAACAGTGGAATTAATGAAGCTTTATTTTTATATGATTTTTTTCTGAGGGTGAATTTCCATGTGGATTCTCCTATGCCTAACCATGACTGTGCTCACACTGCAGCCTTTGCTGCCAGGACAGCAGTGTCTGTATCCCCTCGACCTTTGCGGCCAGTTATTTTCATGAGACTTGTAGGAAATGTATACAGAAGAGTCTTTCAGCTCCCTGTTGAATTTGGGCAAAAGTAGCTAACAGATTTTCCAGGGGCTGGCAGATAGGCAACATGAAAGCTTACAAATGCTATAGCTGCAAGCCATATTCCTGGGGAAACTGGACTAAAACTAAAGGAATGCACACACTGGACTTTGTATCATCAGACTTTGATAATATGCTAAAGGAATGGTTAATAAGAAACCACAAATGTAGACTTAAAAGGAACGAGAAGTAATCTAAGTTTTAATAAGCAACACAGGAAGCCTGGTTATCCCCGTAAGAACAGCTCAGCATTACACAACCTCATGACTTCCCAGGGGAGGCATCTTGTTCCACTGAGACCCCAATGCCTCCCGGAGCTTCCCAGCATACAGTTGGTATTTGAAATATTTATGGTACTGCTACATGCCTTTGGGAGCAGTTGACTCCACCAAGAATGAAGACTTTCTTTATAAGCCAGAACAGGATGGGAACAGACCTTGGCTTGGTTCCCTCTGCCCTTTGGTAAGCAAAATAGGGAATGATTTTACTTAATTTCTGGGGAATGCACTCTTAAGAATGAGGAAAGAGTCCTTAAACCAGCTAGAAGAGGGAAATGAGGAGTTCATAATGTCAGACCTTGTAGTCTTTTCTTCATTCTTCTTCATTCTTTCCATCCTTCTAGTCTCCATTTTCAAAACGACTGAAGTAATACAGTCATTCTTCAAGTCATTACTTGTAGAAGTAATACAATGTGTACTGACCACTGGAACTGACCTTGCTTTAGTTATTCTTGGAGGAAGTTGATCCTTACATTCTTTAAATGAATTGATTAATAATCAATAATTGAGAATATATTATAATGTTCCATAAATGTAAAAGCCTTGATTCCAACACATTTCCTCAGTATGGAGTAGATACTTTTATGCTGCCTCACTGGGGCCCAGATATGGGATATTACCAGGAGGCTCCCTGAACTAATTCAGCCCTCTGATTACTACCCTCTGCTGGCCCTCCACATTGACAGTGGTGAGGCTGATAAGAAAAGTACCAGGATAATTAAAACAGGCTTCAAGGCTTTGGGTTGATTGGTAGATGGGACAGGAGCGCAGGCGGCATTCTGCTCACTTCCTTAAGTAGTAAGGATGGATGATCAAAGGAACAGGAAAACCCACGTTATTAATAAATGTCTAAAGGGCTGGTGCCCATCAGCACAATTTTGGGAGCAGAATAGACACCTGTAATCCAGGAGGAAGCAACTAGTGATCTTCTGAGCCGCTTGGATGCTTACAAGTCTATGGGACCAGATAAGATCCATCCCAGGGTGATGAGGGAGATGGCAATGAGCTCGCCAAGCTGCTCGCCATCATTTATCATCGGTTCTGGCTCACTGTGGAGGCCACAGATGACTGGAAGCTGCCCAGTGTGATGCCCATCCATAAGAAGGGCTGAAAGGAGGATCTGGGAAACTACAGGCCTGTCAGCCTGACCATGGTGTCTGGCAAGGTTATGGAACAGATCATCTTGAGTTCCATCACACGGCACCTACAGGATGTCTGGAGGATCAGACCAGCACGAGTTTAGGAGGGGCAGGTCATGCTTGACCATCCTGATCTCCTTTAATGATCAGGTGACCCACCTGGTAGATGCAGGAAAGGCTGTGGATGTTGCCTACCTGCACAACTGGCAGCCTATGGCTTGGACAGGTGTACTCTTGGCTGGGTTAAGAACTAGCTGATGACTGGGCCCAGAGAGTGGTGGGGATTGTTGCTGCATCCATTTGGTGTCTGCTCACTAGTGGTGTACCCCAAGGACTGGGCCCAGTCCTGTTTAATATCTTTATTGATGATCTGGATGAGAGGATTGAGTTCACTAATAGCAAGTTTGCAGATGACAGCAAGTTGGGTGCAAGTGTTGAGCTGTTGGATGGTAGGAGGGCTCTGCAGAGGGACATGGACAGACTGGATAAATGGGCTGAATCCAACAATATGAGGTTTAACAATACTAAATGCCAGGCCTTGCAGTTTTTCCCCAACAACCCACTGCAACACAATCGTTTGGGGACAGAGTGGCTGGACAGCAGCCAGGCAGAAAGGCACCTGAGGGTACTGATTGACAGCAGGATGAACATGAGCCAGCAGTGTGCTCAGGTGGCCAGGAAGGCCAATGGCACCCTAGCCAGTATCAGCAATAGAGTAGCAAGCAGGACCAGGGAAGCAGTTCTTCCCCTGCACTCAGCACTGGTTAGGCCATAACTGGAGTCCTGTGTCCAGTTCTGACCCCTCAATTTAGGAAGGATGTTGACATGCTGAAGTATGTCCAGAGAAGGGCAGTGGAGCTGGGGAACAGTCTGGAACAGAAGTTCTATAAGGAGCAGCCAAGGGAGCTATGGGGTGTTTGATCACTAGGGTCAGGGGAGATCTCGTCAATCTCTACAACTCCCTGAAAGGAGAGTGTAGCCAGGTGGGGATTGGTCTCTTCTCCCAGGCAACCAGCAAAAGGACGAGAGGACACAGTCTTAACCTGTGCCAGAGGAGGTTTAGGTTGAGTATTAGGGACAAATTCTTCACAGAAGGAGTGACTGGGCATTGAAATGGGCTGTCCAGGTGCGTGGAACAGAGGATTCATATTTATTTTCTGTTCCAAGTAGATTTTTTATTTTAACTGAAATTCAAAAGAAAAATAATGAATGAAAGGTAAAGAAGTGTCTCTGCAAATGTTAAGTCTTCTCCTCTTCTCGCAAACCACTATTTATTAGAACTCTACCATTGCCATCAAGATTACTTTTAGAGACAGAAAAACAGTCCTGAAATAAAACAGATGAACGTGGTAATCTAAGGAACATCGAGACAGAATTGTCTAAATTATAAACCTCTGAGGACATAATTTCTATATCCTCAGCAGAGTTTTTTAAAGATATCCTGATAAAGGTCTCAAAACTTCTGATTTGTACTTCCTGACTAAACACTTCAAGTGGGTGTCACTAATTTTGTGCACATAACATGTTGCGTAACCTTCATTTGACTAATTTATATGCCTAATTTACACCATATTCCTCTCTGCCATTTAGAGTTTGAAATAGATGGTGAATGAAGCAAAAGAGACAGAGAGAAGAAAGAAATTTTCTCTTTTACTTAGTCTTACCAAAGTGAGATCTGCAAAAGCTTTACTTTGCCAAGAAATTTTGTGTACTGCAGAATAAGACTGTTACAGTGCATATGTTCAAGTAGGTCAAATCAAAGTTCTTTAATTCATTGAATTTTATAATTTTCCTACTTTAGTGTGCTTTTAAGACAATTTCAATTTGAAATCAAGAGCATCTGATCACTTTAAAATCTACTACTTCAGTTAACAGACCATAATTTACCTGTGACATACATTAAAAGGGTAATCCATTGTTGTTCTTTAAAAGCTATTAGAACTCATGGTGCTCTAGGGAATGATTTGTATGCTACTGGATGCTCAAGAGCAATTTTTCAAGACCCTAAGTGTGTCAGTATTTTTCTTGCAAATGTTTTTCTGGTCATAAAATGTAACATGGAGAATGTTATATCCTGAATAGGTGGTTTAATCTTCATTTAGTAGAGTATCATCTTATGAAATTGTTGCCGTATTTTTGTGACTGTGTATCCATCCTCTTGCAGACTTCCTCCCAAAATATGTTTTGTGGGGGTTTTCCACAAGATGAATGTTTAAAAAGTTTGAAATCAATACCTCATGCTTTGCCATGTAGGTGGTATCCCAAAATCTCTTCCAAATATAACTATGTGTTTTGTAGCACCTGTTTCACAAGTTCTTTGGTGCCTGTTCCCCTTATGGGTGAGTATTAGCATTTACTCCAGTAGATAAAACATCTGGTCCAGTTTTTGCTGGTAGTCCCACACAACATCAACAGTTCTTCTAGTATTACTAGAAGAAAAAAACATCAGATGAGGACAGCATACTGGCCCACAGGTCTTTCTTATTAATCCTTTGGCTTTTTCTATTAGACTTCGGAATTTACTACTGTGGGTAAAGTGGGGAGGATGCAAAAGCTGTACTTCCCTTTGTGATTCTGGTAAAAACAGCAGGATACAGAGAAAGGATTTGCACAGTATACCTTTCAAAAATGCCAATGCAATCCTCAGCAATTTTTTTTCCCCTTTTTTTGTACCATATCACGAAGCTGACTTGGGAAAGGGCAAGGGCAGCCAGTGAGCCTGTCCAATCTGCCTCTGCCACTGTGGAGGTCAGAGCAGTGCAGGTCTGCACAGGGGAGTGCTTCATTTGCTGTGGCCTTGTGAGGCTGTGAAAGATCTATCCTTAGCCACTGACAGTATTCTGAGCAGAAGCATTTGAGGCTTAGCAAGCAAGCATTTTAATGGAGCACTGCAACACTTAGAGGGGCCAGGACTGCACACATGAATATTTGTGTTGTCTATTGTGACAGCTTATGATTTCAGAAGAGTTTATGTATAAATTCCTAGTTAGAGTCTTGTCTTCTGCTTACAAAATGCCCACAAGTGCATTGTTGGCTACAAATTAGGCTTCCTGATTTTTTTATTACAGTATTTCACAATAAGTGTATATTACATCCCTGGGAAAACTCTGATTTATGAGACCTTTGAGGTTTAAGTTTTAAGATTATTTTAGCTTACCAGAACAGAATATAATTTTTTAGCATATTTGAGAATCAGGGACAGGAATTTAAACTTTGCTGGTGCATACTTGATCATCGTTGAACAGACTGACTGTCTTTACTATTTAAAGGAAAATTGCTCTAACAATTACTAGTGACCTTGCATTTGTCTCCTATTGTTTCAATTAAAAATAAATAGAAGGATTGTAGTATTTTCATTAAATATTTTAAAGTACTTTACAGAAGAGGTCAAGATAATAGTAATAGAGAAACTGAGGAAGAGCAAGAAACAAAGGAAAAGAAGAGTATAACCCCCAAATATTTTTCTCAGTGTTACCAGGTAAGTAACCCAAGTAGTCTTGCTCCCACTATGGGACATGGTGGGACAAAAAGGCAGATACCTTGTGGATCTTGCTTTACAGCCCAGTGCAAAGCTAAAACCTGGACAATCTTAGTTTCTCCTTTGGAGGAGGGAAGCAACACATTTTATCTCTTTCTTCCCCTTTCACCTCAGGATGAAAACCTGGGAAAAGTCCTCTGTACTCACTTTTTAAAGGCATAGTCTAGTCCTTAGCATATGGTCTAAAATGAAAATACTTTGCTGAACTTAGTATTAGCTTCTCAGGTAAAGTTACTTTACTACTTTTTCTACACCTTAAAAAAAAAAAAGGTAAACAAATTCCTAATGTTCAATGTACAGCCATTATTTACTATTAAGATTCCTGTATGCTTGAAGTGGTGGTAATTTTTTTCCAGTATTATGAATCTTCATTTGGCACAAATTGTCTGTGTTCAATATATCCTAATTTGTTCTAGGTTATCATTGCCTTTGCAGTGCAACTTTAGCATTGATTCTGAAAAAAATGAGGAGTGAAAAGGCAACTGTTTGCAAGGCAGAGCTAGATAGAAGTTTTATCAGAGAAAGAAGTTCAGTATTTTATCCTCTGAGTAGATTTTATTTTTAAGGCGGTTTCCCAGAAGCCACAGAGAAAAGGGAAACAAAGCTAAAATTGGGACAAGGTCAGCTGGATATAGAAGTGACTGTAACAAACCTCAAATAGTTCTGTTATTTTTGTTTCAGCTAAAGTTCACAGAATTTTTATTAGGAATCTAACCTAGATATTTACACAGGAATCAGAAAGAACAACTTTCTAATGGCTGCCCAGCAGGGAGGTTGTATTCGTAACTGGTGTTAACTTTATACTCAATGCTGACAGATATCAGTTTAAATTTTCAAATATGGGAAGCCTCCCTTTACTAAGGGTATAACATATTAGAAAGTAAGAGATTGGAGAAATATTTTGAGCTGATTTTTTAATTACTCCTTTCTTGGAAAACTGTATGTATATATATATACACACCTATACATATGTATATATATACACAGTATACTCATGTAGACACATGTATTTTATCAGAATAAGATATGATTCTTTTTCATTTTAAGGGCTTCACAATCAATGTAACAATGCCAGTTCTTATTTAAACAAGATACAAATGCAGATAGCACACATTTTCCAAGCAGAAATTAATTATTTCAAATCAATTGTTAGGGCTAGTTTATCTCCACTCCTCTTCTAAAAGGAACTTACTCTATCACAGGTGGAGCAAATACTTACATGCCTGTGGTGTCTTCATGCAGGACTTCACCCTGCTACCCCCATCCCCCCGCAAAACTGCTCAGAAACATTAGGTATCAGATAACATAAGTCACAGAGGTACTCAGAATTTCCTCTGTTGCTAAGAATAGACACTACTGTTAGAGGTTTCTCTGAGAAGATATCTGCACATTAGAGTTAATTTTCTGTCCAAAATAAAATAGCTTAAATGTATTTGTTCTCCTAGAAGGCATGCTACTTTAAAATGAGAAATGCTGAATATCCCAAGCTGGTGTTTACTTGGAAGTTTTAGATCTGGGAAGATTTAATTTAGACGATTCTATACTTTGTAGCTGATGTGCATATACAAAGAATATTCTGTCATTTTGACTTTCATTTTTGTGATGATTTTATAGTTTATTTTTCACTATTGAAGCATATAGATATTATCTTTTATATGTGCATTTAAGTAAATGCAAAGACCATCTATAAAATACATAAACTGCACACTGGGAACATAGGTATACTCTGTATGCTTGTAGTGAAGGCTGCTGTCTATTCTTCTGAAAGACGACACTTCACACTCCATGCGACATGGAAAATACAGAGGTTTTAAATAGGGATACAGCTAAAATGCAAAACTCAGCCAAGGGCAACAATATCTCTTGCAAACTGTTTTTAACAGTCCCAAACTGCCAAATCCTTTAACAACAGAATTAAGTCTAACTGACAGCTGACGAAAAGCACACCTGATACTTTAGAGATAAACATGTATAATTTTCAGTGTCAAAAAAAAGGGAGGCTAGATCTAACCTTCAGCCTGGATTCAGAATGTCATGATACAAAGGGAAATGCAGTTTCTTTTCACTCTATTTGGTCATTATCATACCAAGCTAAGTCAGGAGCTGTCTCTAAGTCTTTCTTAAAAATGGGATCAAGAAGGCAATTTAATAGCATCTAACTGCAAATACAATAGTCTTCATAGTTAGTGATTAATCCTAATGACCCTGTAAAGACAGGCCACATAGAGAGCATCTCAGTGGGACTACTCTCATTCTTAAAACCAAAATGTGTTACATTTGTTCACAAATTATGGTTCTTATTGTATAGTTAGTGCAAGCTCTTGATTCTCATTGCATAAAATTGCAGTAATGCACAAAGATGGGGACTAAGAGATGAACTATTTTTTTTTTCCATTTTACAGTGGGTAAACTTAGGTGCAAGAAGATGGAGAGTCCTCTACAGGCTGGGCAGGAAAATCTTGGCCAAGCCCTGAACTCTAAAGTTCAGGGGCTGGGTACATTTACCTGACAGCTGAATTTTTAGTTTCAATAAAAAAGCTATTTATTTACTAATTCGATGTAATGACATTTGATTGAAGGAGTAATTTCAAGTAATTCAAGTAATTTGAAAATAGAAGGTTTTTTTCTGCTGTCCACCTTAAAAGAGCACTAGTAAATTAAACAATTAGAACTGGTTACAAAGGTAAGCTAAAATCTAAACATAATAAGACACTGTTTTCAGCATTTCAAAAGAACCAAATACAACACATCAGCAGCTTCAAAATCCTTTTGAATAAGTGCACTCAGAAACAACTAACTAGCAAACAAAGCTTTTATGAAGACAGTGTGGTCAGTGAACTTTTGGCATGTCAGTTCTATAAAATGTAGGCCTCTAGAAATATTCCTCACATTTGAGTAAATAGAAAAGAGCCAAATTTAGCAACAGATGCTCTGGATGGTGCATGATGATTTGTTGCTTTTTATAAACTTTGACAGGCAAAAATTTCTGTAAAAACAAAAGCATACTCCTTATGTATTGTTCAAAGGATGCAATTTTTCTTACATTTTGAAGGATTGAGAATAATAAAGTGATCAGAATCTCAGAGACCAGTGGGATGATTTTATCAGAATACTTTCTATTTAGGTGAACTTCTATTCTTTTCAAGTAATACAGACACTGATTAAACAACATCCCATATCATGGGATACCTATTCTATATCCTAGCATTTATCATAATTTCTAGGCAATAAAGATAATTCTGTTGATGTATAGAACATCTTAGTCTAATAGAATGGGTAAAGTACTACAGAATCACAGAATATTCTGGATTGGAAGGGACACACAAGGATCACTGAAGTCCAGCTGCTGGCCCTG
The DNA here is from genome assembly GCF_022539315.1 of Serinus canaria. NCBI lineage: Eukaryota > Metazoa > Chordata > Aves > Passeriformes > Fringillidae > Serinus > Serinus canaria. The sequence goes on from NC_066316.1 coordinate 34,626,356, forward strand.
CACAGGAAAGCCCCAAGAATTGTATCATGAGCAGTACATAAAAATGAATGTCCTTTGAAAATAAAAAGCCTTGGGTTTGGATTTTGGGGTTTTTTAAGCTATTGATTTCATGTAAATATGCACATGAAGATTTATAGGAGGGAAAAGTACTTCAACCTCAGGCATAACTAAAGTTATAAGAAATCAGTAGGTAACTGTATCTCATTGTCTTTGGTGAATGTCAAAGCAGAATCAGCATAGCTTCAGCAAATATAGTGTTGGGGTGTTTCCCTTCCCATGTCTTTCAGAAAGGCTATTTTACACCTCCAACAGGAAATCTTCATGCTTATTGTAGGATTGTGAAAATGCCAAATGAGAATGTCAACTATTAAAAAGGATAAGGGCATCAAAGTGGATTGATTCTACTAATATGATAAAAAGTGCTCTGCAAACAAAGTCAATTAAAAATTGCACTAAAAAAGTTGATTTTCCATGTTTTGATTCAGGAAAGTGATTAGGCACATGCTTAAAGTTTACTTTCCTGAACTGGAGACCTTTAAGAATTAATATGGGCCTCTGGAAAACAGGATATTCAGAAATATGCTGGGCTCCCAAATAGAACAGGGCAGAAGTTACAAGCTGATGTCTAACAGTGCCTCTTGTACCACCAGAACCACTAAAAGAATCACAACAGCAAACACAAAGCCACAGATGTATCTGTGCCTGGCTGCAGCACATGACAAGAACAATCCTGCCTTTTTGGTTTTGCTCTTTATTAGTTCTCATTCTGCTCAGAATTCACAACAAAGTTGCTTGTACCATCTGAATATATAAATTGTTTTAATAAATTTTGTTGTAAGTTTGAATTGCTTCAGCACTTTTTGTCTTCTCTCATAATTGAATACTTTAGAATGACATAATCTATTTGTTTGATTTCTGAACAACCTTTTTGTAGATGTTGCATGGATTCTTAAAATAGGAAAGATATTGTGTACGCCTGTGTCATTAGAACATTGTTAGCATATTGTTTCATTAAGAATAGATATGTTGCAAACTTTTCATGGCAATTACTACAATAGAAGCCTTTGTTTACTTTTCTGAAGTTTTTTCCCCACTTGGTTTCCTATTATTAAATTTAGATAAATTTTTATGATGTCATGGTTCTCACAAAACCTCCATAGGGTTAAGGCATATTAATATGCAAGATAAAAAAAATATATTATGTTGATATAAAATCAAAGTGCAAACGCTGGGCAGCATAACTCAGATCCCAATATTAAAAATAGAAATGAGAGGGAAAAAGAAGAGGAAAAGGAATTAAGACTAGACACCAAATCAAAGCTGATAAAACATGTTTAAAAGGAAAATGCTGTTCCTCACTGGCATCTGTGGATTTAACTAAAGTCAGCTCTGTGTCATTTTGATAGACATAAACATTTAATTCAAATGGCTAATGTATTTTTTTTTCCTGAGAGTTATCCAAAACAAATAAGAGTGCCCTCCCCAAATTATCCACAATGAGAATGTATTCAATGCATTTTTAAATTCAATTATAATTTGCTCAAGGATAATTATTAGACATTTAAACTATGAACTGGTATTCTTGATTGAGTATCGTGGTAAGTCACACATTATTCATGTTACTTGACAGGATGAGCATGCAAGTAGCTATTACTAAAATAATCAGTGGTCTAAAATCTACTTCTACTTCTAAGTTCAAGCCTTCAGTTCTTAAGTTCAGCAAATATGAATGTCCCAAATTTAATTGCTAAATATTCCCAGAAAATATGTGCTGGGGCTGTTATTTATTTAGTTTTGTTTTTTTTTTTAACATGGGTGTTTGAATAATTGTTGAGTTTTTGCAACCATATCCTGATACACTTTTTTGTTGTTGTTGTTGTTGTTTTTCTCTCTCATTTTTTGCCTGATCACTGTACTAGGCACAAGTTCAAAGCTATTTATGGGCAAAAACAACAATGATGAAACAAAAGGCAAAATACAGAAGATATTAACAACTTCTTAAATATTTTATGATACTTTGAAAAAACAGAAAGCAAATTCAACTGTTCAGGCTAAGATACTGTATTTTGCTAAATCTGCAAATACAGTAAGGATAGGCAAATTAGTCAAAAGTGAAAATTTGCTACAGCCTTTGAATCCCCAACAATCAGACTTATGAATTATTGTAACATAAGTATGAATTTCTGTGGAATATAAGGACTGAAATTGATGAAAAATGTGGAATAAAATTGATGGAAAATAAAACTTCCATGAAAAAATGTCCTTTATGGAAAATGTCCTTTTTCATTGGTCTTTTATACAGCATTTTTTTTCCTTTACTGTGAAGCTGTTGAAGAGAGAAATTAAAAAGAGAGAAAGTTCAAAGCCTAGGTACTCCTAGTCATCATTCAGAACATCTAAATTTTGATACCAGCTTTGACTTTGATATTGCTGTTTTGAAGTTGATCTACTACTGTTGCCTGGGAAAAGAGCAGTCCTGTCTTTTCCCTCTCCATCCCACCCAGAACTGATCATTTCTGCCCACTCCCTTGCAGCAGCTACAGTGACTTGTTCAGTCTCAGAGAGATCAGGTCAATACACTAATGTTGCTTAAAACTCATGATATTCTTCCAGGGTTAACCTTAAATTGATTTACCTTGGTAATAGAAAAGAAGCAGCAGAAATGTGGTGAAAGCTAGACCATCCATCTTGGTATCAGGCTGGTTTTAGGGCAGCTTAAATTCATCATGAAAGTGATCTTCAACAAGATGTCTAAAAAATATGGTATGAACTGGCTTTGGTTTCCACACTTCAATAAAAAATCCTGATGATAAGAAACTTCTCAGGCAACTTGGACTGAGGCTTTTATTCGCTTTTCTTGCTTGTTTAATGACAGGGGACATAGAGAACATTTTTGACTGTAATTTCTGCTACATCTGTTGAACACGGGTTCCAGAATCCTATTTACCTTCTCTCATTTCCTCAGCTATAGTCCCTGTTTTCAATCACTCACTTTACCATGGTGCTGCTCTTTATATCAGTGATGGATATTACTGTCAAGACTCATATTGATACATATATATTCCTATTAATATCAGAACTCATAGTTCAATGCTTAAAAGCAAAAGATGCTCCCAAGAAAACCTCTTAAAACCTTCCCATATTCAGGCTCAGAGGTAATTCTCCATCCCTACCCAGAATGTCTTTCCTAGACAATAAGTAGCCCCACTTTCTTCAGCATCACACATGCCTCTGATACCACTCAGGCTTCTCTACAACTGCGCTGTAGTGCTGTGCTTAAACCCACAACTGTTTCCATTATAGCAACTCTGAATATGCCATTTATTTTTACCCTTTGAGACACCCGCTGCATCTCAAAACTATTCTTGTTTTTAACATCTACTAATATTTACTTCTTTTTTCCCATCTAAGGTTGACAAAAGGAAGAAGATTCATTGACAATTCTGATGCAAAGGCTGGTTTTCTCTTTCTTGTCTTTGACAGACTCATATGCTCCTGTGCATCAACATGTAACCTCCCTGCTCTTCAACCATACAAAGCAGTGTCCTGCTCTTCCCACTCAGGCTTCCTCCCGTGTCATTTCTCCCACTCATCTCTTTAGATCAGGTTTAAAATCTTGCCTCCGCTTCCTGTCACATTAAGATTCTAGCATCTATCATCCACCTGTTAACATTTTGGATACGCCTTTTCGAGTTTGCTTTTCACATAGTGAGAAGGCCACGGGTTGTCCCTGCAAACCTGTGCAAAGTTAGCAAGTCATCTGCCTGTAAACATTTCCTAATAGTCTCCTGGGTGACATTTTCTGCAAATCTCTTGAAAGCAGCCAGATTCTGTCAAAGGCTGTCAGTCCATCATATTGATTGAACTGGCTTTACTGTTTCTTCAACTTCCCTGTTTTAACCCCTGCACTACAAGGGACTTGCTGTATGTACCATTAAATTTAAAGGCTTTGGGTAATGGGTTATTTTTTCCTGCTTTTTCCTCTGGTACAGTACTTACTACAGAGAAATCTCAGCTATGACAGACGTGGCTGCTATGGTAAAAAAAAAATCAGTTATTGTAATAGATTAACAATTATTAATTTGAGCATATAAAATAACACACCATAGTCAAACTCTAAGTCTTTTGTTCTAGTACTACATTTTTCCTGGGGAAATGATGGGGAATGCACTTTGGGATAAAAGTCACTGGATGGCACACAAAGAAGTGCCTTTCTTTCACTTCTCTTGGTACAGGTCTTAGTCAAGGAAAAGGGCCATGAACGGCTATGGAAGCTGCTGCTGGTATTACTATAGTAGGAATTCTCTTAATGTTTTATTTTCATACAAGGAAGAGATCAAGTTATCGAATTATCTAAGAACAAAAAAGTAATAGCAGATTTGAAGTGTATGTATGAATAGAGAAGAAAGACCATTTTTTCCAGACTGGATTCTTGTTTTCTCATTATACCTCACCCTAAACATGTTCCTTAATATGTGTATCCCTCTGTGTGCATACAGGCTGATGTTTTGTACAGAAGCCCTCTTCAACACCCACCCTCCTAGGATAATCCAGAAGCAGCAATCTAACAGGATGTTCCTTCATCAGTGATGCCATCAGATAGAGCTACTGTGTGACCTCAACATTTGAGAAAAATGTCTCTATGTATAAAGTAAATGATTAAATAATTTGTGTTTAGCTTTAGTGTAAGTTGTGTTTTAGTTTAGTATTACAGTTCTACTGCTTGCCTAGTTCAGGTAAGAAATGGTGACAGCTCTTCACAGAAAGCAAACAAGGTCTCGATAAGACGTAGACATTCCTTATTTTCATTAGCCTCATTTTAGCAGATCAAAAAGATCCTGGGTACAGAGAGAAGATGAGCTGGATATATTACCACGTGTATTATTCATAGGGTTAGACCTGATTATGCCTTTTGGCATCAAAATCTAGTAGTAATCCATGAAGAGAGCCCTCAGAGTAATCTGACTTTTTAAGGGCCTTCTGCTTTCCACTGTCCTTTAAGTTGCTGCGGATGAAGACATACTGCTCCAGGAAAACCACTCTGAGCTCCCTCAGGCCTCTGGTCCCTTTGTGCTGTGGGGGTCAGGGATGGCCTGTGACAGCTTGGTGATGAAGTGCTCAACACTTAGGACTTTATATATTGAAGGGAAGCATGAAGGAATGATATAACAGATGTATTTGTGCCTGCAGAAATTTATGGGCATGTGGATATTCTGTGCCAGGACTTTTGAGCTGCTGGCAAATATCCTTGCCAAAAGCCATGGAGCTCAGATTTACACAGAGTATATTTGTCATTAGGGTTGGTATTCATCAAATGTAACCTTGGTATCTTGTATTACTAAATGTCTCAATGCGAGTTGTTTTAATTTTTTTCCAGAGATAACCCTGGAATTATCTTTAGAGCACTCAACATTCAATCCCCCTCTCCGCTTTTACCTTTGCTTAACTCGCAGCTCTCCGTGTTGAGTGTGATGGGTGACATTTCCAAAGAAAGGCATCATGACTGAAAGTTGCCTCACTGTCAGTGTACACACTCTTACAGTTTGGAGGCGATGGATATTTTTTTTTACCTTCTGAAACACCATAAAAGCTTTGGCTTCACAGAAGACCTCACCCAATATGATGAGTGCAACTTGAGGGGGTGGCCTCTACAAGCCACTGGCATATGGGTTTTATGTATTAGGGTCTGTAAAGGAGATACCACTTGCAAGGATTTACAGTGTGGCAGGACTGTGTGCCAGATGGTAAAAGCCATATGAGTTGCAGAGTTCTTGAAAAAAGTTTTTTTTAGTTTGTTTTTGTTTATCATAGAGAATATGCTTCTGGGTTCATACAGTTTCAGCATGTTCTGCCTACTGCGTCATGGAGAAAAATATTAACTCCATCCTGAATCCAGGCCACCAGGAGAATAAAAATAGTATTTAAAAAAGGAGGTAGGCAGGCCGTTTCCTGGGACAGAAAAAAATAGTTAGTTTAAAATACATTCTTGCTATTTTAATACTAAAATGAATAGATTGTTACTGCTGTTATTCTCTGAAACGATCTATTCAGAAGATCAAGCAGAGTTCTTTGAAACAAGTATATTTAAACACTCTGCTTATCCAGTTCACCAGGAAATGCAAAGTTTTTCTTGTTATGAAGAATTACTCACATTTGAGTTTGAGCACATGTTCGCTCACTACCATGGAGGGGCTTCCCCTACCACACGAACAGCTGGTTTAATATGGCAAGCCCCTGTAATTTGCAGTCACAGGCCAGGCAAGCACATGTAACTCATGGGACATCGCAGGGAGTCCAGGCACACTCCACACGGGAGGAAGGGCAAGGTGTGCATGGGCTGTAGGGGAGATCGCCAAAAACCAACACAGAGTACAACACACCTACAGCGATAAAGAGCACGCAGCACCAAGGTGTTTTACTGGACTGTCCATCTTCTTTGACGCCAACTACTGTGCCTGTGAAAATTCATCTCAACCCACTATTTCTTCACAAGAAAGAAGACATGCGACCGTCAGGAAAACCGTGGAGACGCCGGGCTGCGGGGACGCGGAGGGCCGGGAGGCCTGGGCGGGCGCAGCCCTCAGGCTGCCGGCAGGCGCGGGGCAGGCCCGACTGCCACATGGCCGCTCCCGGGCTCGGCTTGGGGCCCGGCCCGGTGCCGCCAGGTGGCGGAGCGGGCCCGGCGGGCACGCTGGGCGGGGCAGCGGTGCCGCTGTCGCCGCCGCCGCCGCCGCCGCCGCGTGTTCCTGTTATGGTCCCTAAATAGCTGACCTTGGGAGAGACGCGGCCCCGCTCCGAGCTGCGCGCCGCCGCCCGCGCCGCCTTATCAGCCGTTTGTTTAGCTGGGTTGGGAAGCCGAGCTCCGCCTGCCCGGCCCGCCAGCAACTTCGGGGTTTTTCCACCAGCCCCGCTGGATTTTACTAAGCTCCTCGTAGCGAAGTGTCTCGAAGCACGGGGTAGTGCCCTGGTTTTAAAATTGGTGTCCCCCGGCGTGCGTTAAGGGAGTGCGGTGTCCCGAACGCGATCAGAGCTGGCCCCCAGCTACGCCCAGAATGCCGCAAGTTTATGTGAAAATGAAGTAATCGTAGGTTCAGTACAAATTCCTGTGTTAAACCCCCCACTTCGTGCTTTGAATCTGAGTCACTTCAGCTAGACTACAGCTACCATTGACATACAGGCTATGGATGTGATCCAGGAAAACAAGATATTTTTGGGACCGGTGAAGGGCATCTCAAGTTTGTATTGCTTATTGGTAAAATTATTCATTTTTGTTCAAACCTCCAATTCCTGGCTGAACCATGCTGTGATAAATAAGGGTAAAACACGGTTTGCTTGACTATTGATAGTAAACTGCGTGCTGCTTTTTGTGAGTGAGAGATCACTGCTGCTTGTGGAGGCGTCCCAGTCTAATCCCTTCCGTAGACAAAATTGACAGCACAGCCACATGGTGTACATGGCAGATGAAACTGCATGAATGCTTTATATTTATGTTATTAAATTCTAAGTGTAAATTGGTAGTGGGAATTCTGTTGCAACCACTAAAAATAACCATCCCTCGTGCCAGTTCTCCATGTTTCCTGATACATCTTGGTTTTCTTTTCCTTTTTGTCTGCTGCAAAATATTTTAGTCAGTCTCTTAGCCATTTCGGGGATTTACTTTTATGTTTTTCCCTTTATTTTTGGCTAATTGAGCTCGTTTTCAGGCACCTGGGCCTAAGAGACTTCAGTGGATGTGGGCATTTATGCTCAGAATGCACTGAACACCCTCATTTTACTCTTAGTTATTTGGAACCAGTTTGCTAACTTAAATGTGCCATTGTACATACTGAAATGATGGCTTTTTTCAAAACATATACAACACAGGCCAAAGTATAAAGTGTTGAGAAGCTCCCAGTCAGACCTAAACTTGTAGCTGCTGATCCAAAGTGTTAAGCCAATTTTTGATACATCCCATATATGAAAATGATTCATCGCACAGAAGCAAGCCCTTTACAACCAAACAAGGAGATGCAGCCTATATTTCCAGAAGGGAACAGATCCATAAACAGAGACAAGTTTATAGAGAATAATTCTTACCAAACAGGTCAAGTTGGGCCTTTTTTTTTATTTTTGGTAGAAAAAGACTTCAGAGCTGTTTCTCAGAAGTTTGTGCAGCTGTTAGTTTAGTTGGGTAGAAGGAGGTTTTGGCTTTCAGTGTAAAGTAAATATTTTCAAGGATCAAAGAGGTAGAAAATGGGGTGAGGTGAGTGTGCATGTTGAGAGGTAGCTACTCAGCTCTGAGTGGGTTATTACACAAACAAGTATTATGTCTGTGTTTTTGTCTACCACACATCTAACACCCTGCCAACAAACAAAAATGTATATCGATTTATGTTTTGGATAGTTTGAATAAAACAAATTCAGAAAGCAGACCTGAGAAGTTCTTGTTTTTATGGTCTCTTCTCCCTCATGACTCCAGGAGGTATGGTGTCTGGCCTTATGTCTTGCCACACCTTTCTCTACTGACAGAAATGCTTTGAGTTTCATTTGGAGGGATTTGGGTTAACCACTAGCTAGAGGCCAAGAAATTCCCCATTCATGTGGAGATGAGCCCTCAGTCTGAGTGTTCTCCTTAATCTAACTACTGCACCTCGAAGTTTGCCTTGAAAGCAGGTAGAAGGAGCTATTGGATATTTTAGTTGTCTTCAGTATTGAGAAGAGGATTTTGGGATCTAGGCACAAATATTCATAAAACAGACACCTCTAAAGCAACAGCTAGAAGCAAGGGCCTAAGCCTGAAGGCATCTCACAAAACAAGGAATGGAAGCCCCATGGAGGCCTCTCACAGATCTTTCCCAATTGTCTGGCCAAAGAGGCACCACTGCACCAAAATGTAGCTGTCCTTAGGTACAGGCAGCCAGACCCCAAAGGTGGAGCAGGAGACAGGTTGCAGAACTCATGAGATCATTCAGGGCCCTGTCAGATGTCAGCTATCATGAACACAAGAATCAAAATAACTGCTCTGAGATTTTTACACGGTTCCTCAACATTTTCTTTATACACAGCAAAGAGGAGGAGATGTAACTTGTCCTTGTCACAGACTGATGTCTGATGCTTCAGTAACAATCAGGTTACCAAAAGACCACCTCAGCTTCCTGCCTGAACTAAGTATTTCCTCTGGCTCCCCATGCCTTTTGTCCTTACTTTCATGGATCCTTGAGAGTTCCCTGCAGCAGCCACCTTCTCCCCCCACAGAGTTTGCATTTGTCAGTCTCTGGTACAGAAGTCACCAACTTCTGCTGCTCTGTGCTGCTCTGTGTTTATGGAGATCCTCCCTTGAAATTGTTTGGAGTGCCATTCATGCTCCACTCCTTCAGATCATCTGTCTTAAGATTCCTCCTGAGGAGGATGCATTTAGAAAATCAGCCAATTACACTAATGGTGGCTAGCCTGAAGTTGGAAGATAGGAAGAAGGTGCAAGGAGTTTAGGTATTGTAATATTTAAAAAATAATTATCAACATGTTTCTAAAATGGTTTAAAGTTTAGATGCATGTTTTTCACCAATCACTCAGTTTCATAATTTTTATTAGGTTTTTTAGATATAATCTCTAGTTGATTTGGAATTGACATAATTTTCCTTTACTAACTAAAAGAGGTGATTAAGAACATCTTAATTATGACTCTGATTCAGAAAAACAGACAGATTAATTATGTCCTAAAGAGCTATGCAAACTGGAACCAAAATTACTAGTGCTACTCTAGAGTAATTTTGACCTATATTAACTTGTTACCTTTTTCTTAATTGTATAAGATTACTTCTTTCTCTGCTGGGGATTTGAGCAGTGAGAGTACTTGACCCATTAGTCAAAAGGGACAGTCTTTTAGCACTTTTATGGAAATTTTAGTTTTCTTGTTTGCCTTGGTTTAAACATCATCTCTGATTTGTCATGAGCAAGGAAAAAGGTCACTGAGAAGGATAACAATGGCTAGTAGGTTCTATCCAGTGTTAACATGCCCAACCTGCTAGCAGCGTAATATTTCTTTTAACTAATATTCCAGAGTTCCTATGTCCAGATCTGGAAGGGTTCAAGTACTCCTAAAGCTTGAAGGAGAGGGCACTGAAAGAGTGCCATGGGTTAGTAGGCAGAATTACTTTGAATAAGTAGGCTTTTGAAAGAGCAGCCTCAGAAAATATGCTGCTTCCTGAGAATGCAGTTTGTAACTTTAATAACTGCTGTGGAATAATCCTTCACTTTGTCACAGGACGCATAAATGAGATAGAAATGATCTAGATTTCACAGAGATTAATTCAAAATCAGTCATATAGGTAGCTATAGCTGGTGCTCCTCGCAGCACATGGCTTTGTGTTGACTGGCTAGAATATCAAAAACTCATGGAGTTTATTGATTGTTTCTGGATTATCTGAAGAAATTATTTGATAACAGTCCACAACTGCTTTGAAACAATTTCAGACACATTCACTAAAGCATTTTAGAACTGCTGCTTATCTCCCAGGATCAAATGGATAAACAAGGCTTTTGTACATACATTTGAAAAAGCTCTGGGGAAAATTAAGCAGAATTTTATTTGCAAATACAAACTCTTTCAAAGTCCACCACACCGGCAACTTTAATCAAAGGCTTTCTAGACTTTATAATTTGTTGTAGATAGCATGTATTTTGCACAGGAACTGGATAAATATGGTGGAGGAAATACAATCTATAATGTATGCCTCCCAGACATCCTGCATCCATCAGTAGGATGTGCATAAAATTAAAAAGGATGAAACGATTAGGATGAAGGTGTTGTCAAGAATGTATATTACTGGGAGCATGGCATGGCAGTTTTTGGAAAAAGGGGCATAATGAAGAAATATATTGACCAGCTGTTGCGAGACAAAAAGGTTTAGGAAGAGAAAAGTGTGCTGAAATTAAAGCTGATGTCCATGCAGTTACTGGGGAGGAAAATTATGATGCTTTTTATTGGCCTGAAGGGGTTGCAAATGAAAATGTTACAGTAGGATGTGGGTCTGTTAATACAGATGAAGGGCTGAGAATGAACAAATGCCAATTCCCTTCCTAACAAGCTACCTTTAGCCATAGGGCATATACAGAATAAATCTTAGCTTTAAACATGTCATGGGAACCATGTTGGGTATATGTTACACGGGGCTCTGTTACTAGTGAATCCATTACAATGAACAGTAATTAATAAAAATATATGCTATAGATGTATGTATATAAAAAAATCCTGATTCATAAGACTTTGAGTTATGTGTTTAAAGAAAGCCTCTATTTAAGTCACATTGAATTTAGAGCTGTGCTTGAATCCTTTCTTGATCTGGGACCTTAGGCAGATACTTTCCTTTTCTGGGCATCTTGACATCTTGAAACACACATTTTGCAAGGCAGAGTCAATATGAAATGCTGCAGAAAAGTATTTTCTCATGAAGACTTTGTTATTGTTCCCATTTTCTTTCATCTCAAATAAAAATAACTCATGCTGAAAATGCAGTCTGTGTATACTGGCAATTAAAAACAAATCAGGAAATCTCTCTGCTATATTAAATCACACATGCCTAGTTATGATTTAACATGCTGGGGAATGAAACCAAATTCCACCCTGAAGTATCAAACACTACTTTTGTAAACACTAGGTTTCTCATTCAGAGTAACTTTTTTCCCCATGCTTATACCATTAATGTATGCATCCCAAAATTCCTGCAGAGAATGAAATTATTGGGTTGCCTACCAGTAAATACATGTGGTTCTTGTTTAAAGCAATGTTCCAGGTAAGTGAAATTGAGAAATCTTGGAGAGCAGCCAGGTTTGCTTTTTCAAATTCAAGCAAGCAAGCAAGCTACCTTGCAATTGGCTGTGCTTCTTCAGTGAAAAGGCAGCAAGAGGAGACATTAAAAACAGAGAGGAAGCAAGTGAGAAAGAGCATGTGGGAACTTACACAGCACACTAGGTACAACTTCTACCTTTGTTTTCTCTGAAGCAGTCTTACTGAAATACCTACTGCAGGAAATAAACCTTGGTTTATCAAAATATTCAGTAAACAAAAAATAATTGATGTCACAGTACCTCAAAGTAGAGGGGATGTGCCAAAGATTCTGATGTAGAACATTCAGCCAAGCTTCTTGGTTAGTCTCATCAAAACAAATTAATTCTCTTGTTTTTCACAGACCTGTTTCAACTGCTGTCTCTCTCTCTAAGCAGTGAGACAGTATCCTGAGTTTTTGTAAAATATTTTCTATGAATAATCACAGTCACGAGGCTGAGATCCAAAGCACATGTAGGCAGTTAGTGAAATCTTTTATAGAGAATTAATATTGAAAAATGTGATGAATATTATTATTAATATTAAATTCTGAGAGAATATTGAAACAGGCCTAAATGTAGGTAGTTCATATGGCTGCAATACAATATGGCAGTAGAAAAACAACGTGGTAATTTGATGCTGCACACAGAGAAGCTGTACCAGAAGGAAAAGAGAGACCTGCAGGAAAGGGCCAGTGTAAACACTACCTGGAATTCTCTTTTTAGATTGCTGGCCAGGGTGCATTGTCAGGTGACACCCAAAGAGCAGCAAACGCAAGGAAAATGATTAGAGAACTTTTGGAAATTCTTGTTGTCAGGGGCACTTGGTGTGCTTGTTGACCTTGCATACATTTTTCTCAGCCTCTCTCATTTAGACTAGCTGCTAGATATGATCAGATTGCAGTGAACTATCTCAGGACACTTGTCACCTCTGACGCTTGCAATTAGCCTCATCAAAATGCTGGAGCTCTAGGCTGTTGAGGATATGGCTGCAGGCAGAGGGGAGTCACAGCAGGCACTGTCAGAGCCTGTCTCAGTCAGGAAGGCTGGCAAGGCAGCTTTGCTGTAACATGCTGCACCAGAGAAGACCCTTGTTCTTTGGGTGTCTCATTCAAGACAGACAGGGCCAACTTGCTGCTCAGGCATAGTGGTAAGTAGCCAGCAGTAGCAGAGCCAACAGCTTTGCCAATGCCAAAGGGCACAAGGACTGTCTGTAAGAGGAGAGCTTGCTGCATAAATGGCAAATTCCTGCCTCCTTCCCCTCCTCCTCTTCCTCCTCCTCCTCCTCTGTTCTGTGGCTGGGAAAGGGGGGAGAGTTTGCCATAAGACAAGCATTACTAAATTTCTGGTTTACAGGCACCTCAAAAACAGTCCATTGCTCCATCTCGGTTTTACCCTCAGACCCCAGGGTGTCTCCAAATTCTTCCAACCCCACCATCTGCCCCAGTGCCCATTAGCTGCCTTTTAAGTCCTTTCACTCCACTGGTGTGCTGAGAAATTTTAGTCTTTTCCCACAACCAGCTTCTACACATTACATTCCCTGAGACAAGTCAGTTCTCCCTGTATAGTAAGTTGCTTTGAGGGATTTAGTCTTACCACCTGAAAGACAGATGATCAGTCACATCAGGCTGATTTTTTACTGCCTCAAAGGGACATCCTACCTTGGGATAGACAAATTGATATAGTAACTTTCACAGGATGAATCTGTGTCCCAGACTAGGTCTGCATCAGTCAGCAGGACATTGTAGGGTGTGCAGTTCTGTAGACCAAAGCAATTGGGAGTCCCTTGTGTACATGCCTCATGCATTTTGGGAGTTTGTACTCAGCTAGATTCTTCTGATACAGTCTGGAGCATAAGTACACAGTAGCATTTGAAATGTCACAGGTCTGGTTTATGCCTGCATCTTCTGATTTAGATCTTTCTGGAAGAAAACCTTGTGCATTCTGAGGCAGCTCCACACTGTAACCCAAACCACAGAAAGTGGGGAAGATTTGAATAAAAACTCTGCTGTAGATGCACTCTCAAATGATTTCCAAATATTCTTAAGAGCCATTTGTAGGAGATTTGGTTTTCAAAACTCTTTGCAAAGAACAAGTTAATTGCATCTATCATTGTGTTAATTCTTTCTAAGAACTTTAATGGGATAGACATGTTTACTATTACAGAAGGTGAATTGTTTAGTTCTTATCATTTTATAGTAATCTGTGGTGCTTTTCAACTCTATTTAAATATGTTCTCGTCTGTTTTGCTTTGCACTGAAATAAAACTATAAACAGAGCCCACAAACATACTTATAATATTGACTGTGTAAAGCACCTCTTCTCAATCTATCAAGTGAAAGGATGTTGTTTTATGAGAGGAATTTTGAAAGATCTTCACCAGATTTTCTGCCTTTCAAATGTTTATACCAGTTGGAACAGTGAACATGTCACTGAATAGATGGTGAGTAAAATCTTCCCATTCAATGAGACTAGGAGATCAGATACTAGATCAGACATCATGTCTGGGAGATTATCTCAGAGGCCTTTCTTGGTCTAAGTGTAATTGTCATGGCTCAGTGGGACAACAGGGAGCATAAATAGAGGAAAGCAGAGGATTTCCTGTGAATATGTAAGAGGTAGTGGTGGGCATTGATAGGAGTCAATAGAAGAATGAGCCAGGGTCTGCTGCTGAGAAATGTAATGTTTGCATGTCTCTTGTATGGGCTGAAACTAAGGAGGGAGAAGGGTCCTAGGAACTGTACTGTGAGAAAAGAAAGACTAAAACTCTGAAGAAAGAACTTCTCTTGGATCTTAGGTTCACACATTCTGATCAGGTTTGCAGCTTGTTATTTTTCACCCTTTCTTTGACTCCTAGCGATCATGTTCAGGTAAACAATGCTGCTTCTCAGAAAGTTGAGGGTTCCCAGGATATCCCTTTTCAGCAGCCAGAAGCTGGCAGTGGAGGGGTCTTCTGTGTGTGCACAAATACTGCAGGTCTGTGAACTCTTGCTGGGGCAGTGTCTGGCCTGTCTGCCCTACTGCAGAGGGGTACCCTGACTGAAGAATGGCTCAAAGGCATCTGGAGAAATGCTGATTTCAATATAAAGGAAATAAATTATAAATTATAAAGTTATAAATTATAACTTATTTTATATAACTTTATACTTTATAAATTATAAAGTTATAATTGTGACCATGATAATAAAGCAAGAAAAAAATCTTGTCTTTTCCATGTAGCAATGCCGTGCAATACAACAAAGGAACATTGGCTCTGAGTTAAATCTGAACTACTGAGCTCTAAGTAGATGTGCTGGAAAAGATAGCACACAATAGGCCAGAGAAAGAAACAGCTAATTCAACAGCACCATCTTTCACATGCATTTGTTGTGGGGAGAGCTGATGAATTTTGATTTTTTTAGGTCTGATGCAGCCAAATTTTCAAAGAAATCAGGATGATTCATATTTTCTCTCTGTCAGCAGAAATGTTCATCTGATAGGATATGATCTCTATTTGTCATCTGCAACGCATGATGGAATCCTTTTGAGTCATGTTTTAAAAAATATTAATGAAAGCAAGAAGACAACTGGAAAAATTGCAAAGAGAAAGTGCCAAAACAAATGAAGTAACTTTCTCTAGAAAAATTCTGAAGCAAGTCTTCAAGTGCAATTTAGGACATCACAGAGAGGAAATAAGATACAGGACAGAAGATAAGCTTTCTTCTGGAGCTTGAAATTAAACTGTGAATCAGCAAGGTACAGAAATAAAATGCAAATATTTCAGACAGGAGATGCTGCAACTAAGTCCCTGTGAATATTATATAGCGAATTACTTTTGTGTTTTCTGTATCAACCTAATTTTAGGTCTTTTTTAATAGATTCACAAATAATCTTCTGGTAACAATATTAGTGGTTTAAAGATTCTACTGTTATTAAAGTTGGGAATCAATTGCTGCTTACCAAGCAAGTTTTGGTTATGAAAAGGCATATCTTATTTTTTTATAAAATTCTGTCTTAGTATTTAAGGTGATATTTTTTTTCTCAGACAAAAATGTCAGACAAGGAAAGGGAAAATATCGCTGCTTTTTTTTTGTTTCTGAATTAAAAGCCTTTGATTTTTATGAAAGGTACTCTTGTGTGAGATGCAGACTATCTCAGGTCAGAGAAGAGGCTGGAAGATAAAATTGGGGATTGATTGAAGGGCACTGATAAAACGTAACCACTTCCATGACCCAGAGTTCAAATGACTTTATGTTACTGGTTGTTTGAAACAAGAAATACACACAAACTAAGAAAGGGATAGAGAGTGCAAACACAATAAGGTTTGCAAAAAAAAAAAAAGAAAAAAAAAAGAAAAAAAAAAGAAAGCTCTCACTGAATTAGTTTATTAATTTCTCAGCCTGCGAGACATTAATACATTAATTCTCAGGCTTCATTCCAAAATACTCTATTGTCTTTCTGAGAAAAACAACTCCAAACAACCTTGGAATGTCTAAATCAGTTTGAAATGAATCAGTTAGCCTTCCCATTTTGGAACAGTTCACAAAAATGGTGACAAGCACTTGTTCTTCTAACAAGTTTCAGATTTGACGGATTTGGGTCTTTACACAGAGTTTTGGGGTTTTAGATTGAAGCCTGTTTCTCTTTTTGCAGCTATCTAAATTGCCATTTCTCTTTTTGCAGCTATCTAATGTTGCCATTGTCCCTGTGGCTGTCACACTTTACAGGAAGGAGGGTACGAAATCCAAAACTGAATTGAGGAAAAATCAGACAAGGTGACTTCTGTAGGCTGCAGAGGAGGCATCCATGGCCTGATAGCCTAAGCATCAGTCTGTTCTAATAATTTGTGCATTATCAATGCAGAATATAAAATACTCAAAATAAGATCCATGCTATTTTGAAAGTTTAAATAGAACTTGCAATAACTTGCTTTTTAGCCTGCATCCAGCTGCACGCCTGATGGTGTGGGGTGCAGCAACTCAGGGTGTGCATTTCCACTGTTCTGGGATGCTTTTTCACCAGGTGCAGGTGGTGCATTGTGGATTGTAGGGTGCAGCATGGTTCCTCATGAAGTGACAGCATCCACATCTCCCTCTGGAGGGTTCTGCAAGTATCTGGACTCCCAGGAGAGGAGAGCTTGTGATCCACACTCCTCTGTAGGTGTGTGTGCATGAATGTGTACTTAGTTGTGTGTACAGGCCAATAGTCCTTCTTGAGATTACTCGTAGAGGGTGATTTAGAAATTTGTGGGCATTTATGAGCATTTAATGGTATATAATATTATGATGTATTTGTTTTGTTATTGATATTGGTCATGATTACCAGTTAATGATGTCAAAAGTGTTCAACAAAACACTTTGATTCTGGTTTGGTTAAGCCATGTGCAATGAGCAGTTTTCCTTGGGACAAGAAAAGAGAGGAGAAATCTCTTCTATCTCAGGAAGAGGAGAGAATGCAGGTTGCCAAAGAAGAGTGGATAAGCAGCCCTACATTAGCAGTACAAATGGGGTGGCAGAGGTGGATTCATGGGCTACACAGGAGAAAAAAAATCAAACTAATATAGATCATGTTTATGCTAGGAAAATAAGGTTGAAGAGGGAGACCTGGAGAACTTTTGGACAATCCCTGCAGAAGCACTTTCTCACACATGGTGGTGGGAGTCTGAGTAGCAGAAGAAAAGGTGAAAACAGAAACTATCCTGGGCCAGGAGAATGGTCGATATTAGCTGCATTTGAAGGCATTGGGAAGATACATCATGAAGAGACTGACAGTTGTTCATGGAACAACTGAAGTTTTCAGCTGAGGTAATGAAGAGGTAGAAAGAGCAAAGTCTGGGACTTAGTAAGGGAAAGGACAAGGGAGAGATGGTAAGTTATAAAAAAGAGCATAGACAGAAAGGCTCATTTCAGAAGTGGAGGTGAATCAGGTATTGTTTTTCATGGCTTTGGAGAGAACAAATACTCCAGGTGCAGACCTGAGCAGTAAGAGC
This sequence comes from Serinus canaria, assembly GCF_022539315.1. NCBI lineage: Eukaryota > Metazoa > Chordata > Aves > Passeriformes > Fringillidae > Serinus > Serinus canaria. The sequence continues at coordinate 34,644,126 of NC_066316.1, forward strand.
TAGGTTGCTCTGAAAAGGAGCATGACTGCTCCATACACTGTGGGTACATCTCTACCACTGCTGCAGCACTTGTCTTGTGCATGCAAATGCCTGGCAACAAGACTAGAAACTGAACCTTGAAGGAATTACAAAACCTTGGTAATTTTCAGGAAAAATAGGGAATGACATCACTAAGATTATACTAGTAAAAAAATCCTACCATTTTTACAGCCATACAATTTATGGGATTTTGTGTTTGTGTGGTGTTATTCTTTATTATGCTTACATAGTAGCTACTTCCTCTTCAAAATCAATCATACTAATCTTCACAGATTTTTGGCTACATTAAAATGTTGCATTCTTGAATATTTCTTTACTAAACCAAATCTTTTTCGAGTTGTTGGTTTGCAATCAGGGACTAAGGATGACATTTCTGACCAAAAATAATTTGGAAAATATTAGTTTTTCAGAATAAAAATAATTTAAAATTATTTTAAATGTGCTGATTTGGAAGTATGGGATGGCTTACTGAAACTCTCAGTGCTATTTCTTATTATGATACTATAAATATAATTAATAATTCTCAATCATATTCAATTCTTTCAATAATAATCAAAGGCCCTTTCCTTGCATTTTAACTTTGATAAAGTTTAGCAGTATGAAAACATAGGTATGAATATTGAAATTATTGTAATATATTTTTAATATATATAGATTTAAGTAATGAGAAAATTTATGTAGAAAACTTTTGAAGGGAAATATAATATTGTGATATTTTTGCATAAGGTGTAATTGTGAAAGTTATGATTAGATAAGTGAAATAACAACTGTTATTAAATGAGTGGGCTCCTGCTTTCACATGTACTTAAAAATCTAATGTCAAACTGGCAGTAACTAAAGTATTGTTGGAAGAAGTTGGTTCAGCATGACTTTTGGTACTTTTGTTCCTTGTCTGATACTTTCTTGAGTTGAACGCTTTTTTTCCTTTACTGGTTTATGAAAAGTTTGTAAACTTTCTTAATTCTTCCTTTCCTATAATAAATTAAAAGGTTTAGGGAGGAGTTGCTCCCTTGAGATACTTCTAAGTTCTGAAAGTTTTGGCACAGCCCACTTTTAATGTTCAGTAACTTTCTAATGAATACAAGTTTTCTGAGAGACCTGCAACAGCTTCATCCCGTAACTCTGGGATTGCATTCACTGTTCCAAAGAGGAGTGGCCTTTCAATTTGGCACAGAGACAGTGTGGTCTGATCAGTGTTGTCAAGTCTGTGCTGCTCACAAGTTATTGGAATGAGGAGGTAGCCAAGAAAAGTTGCTATGGTAAAGGATTGTTTTGATTTAAAAAAAAAGTAGGGAGGAGGGCAGCACAGACCTACCACCAAGAATGACTCTGTTGTGATGTTGTATTATGAATCAAAATAATGTAAATACTGTGTTAGTAAAGTGACAGTTCTGAAGGCAGTGGTGATGTAGGGCTGAAAACAGATTAAGGTGAAAAGGGAAAGAAATTGCCTTGGGAATGAAAAACGACAGGATGGAAGATTTCCTCTTTATATCAGACCTATAATTAATTTTCAATTGGTAGTGACTAAGCTGTGTCATATGAATGGTAGTAGTTAAAAAGGGAGACCAAACTTTAGGGAAAAACCTAATGAAACTGTGACTGATTATTACATAGGTTTTGAGCCCCCCAGAGTATTTTCTATGGCAATTTCAAGGCTAAGTCCTGTGCATTCTTTACATTATTTTTCAGGTAAACCAGATTGGCTTCATCCTATCATTGAGAATTTCTCACATGTTTAATGAAGCCATTGTCTTTGGGGTGGCTGATCCCCTCCCCTGCTCTCAAATTCACATAACAATGGTCAGATGTTCAAACCATCCTGTCATCCCCTTTAATTCAGTGATGTTTGTGAACTTTACTGGTCTGGGGAGTGTTCCTTATTTTGAAAACCTTTCCTCATGGGGTGGGGAACCAAGTTTGACAGAGTGAGTGCTTGCTTGGAGATCTGTGCAAACCAGAATTCGTCCAATTTGCTGTCAGCAGCTTATAGTCATGCACATCCTTATCAGATGCTGTGCTTCCAGACAAGAAAATACATTGGTGCTTTGCTATTTCTTTTCTTTTTATTTTCCTTTTTTTTTTACTAAACTGTGCCAGCCCTTAACAGAGAGAGTGAGGAAGAGGGAGGAAGAGGTTTTTACTTTGGCTGCCACAGTGCAGGTAGTCCAGCAGGAATCAATGCCCAGGTGACACAACAAGGGATGGATCTTGTGAGACATTATGTCACATAATGGAGTGTGGGAATGAGAAAGGAAGCACCCAAGCCAGTGGAGGTTGGGGACTGGGGTACACAGGACTTATGAAGACAGGCCCAGCTCTAGAATGAGCCAGAAATTGTGATGGATCTTCTGCCTGTCAGCTGCTGGAGACTGGGGCATTGGAACAAGAGTTTGGGCAGTGAACACAAGAGAAGTATTTTACCTGCCAAGAGTGTAGTGTTTATTGTGATTGCTGCTGTAGGGGAGCTTAGACCTGTATGTACACAGCTGAACAAGACATAAAGAAATTACCTGTAATACCCTGCTCTTACACAATGCTCTCCACCCATAGATTTCAAAGTTCTTTCCAAAGAAGCCTGAAATGATTATTCATACTTTTCTGAGGGAGAAGCTGTGGTAGAAGACAAGGGAATGACTTCATGGTTACCCAGCAAAGCAGAGATACAGCTGGGACAAGGGCACAGTTCTTCCAAAAGCCAGTGAGCAGCTATGCACATGAGAAACCTGCCTTTCCATATGTGCTGGTGTCCTGCTCTCTATAAAGGATTTTTCTGGTACTAGGAATGTGTTTCTTAATATTTCAAGGTAAATAGTAAAAAATCCTGCTAAGCGAATAGCTAGCATAGGCAGATTTCATAGTTGAGCATAGAATTAAACTAACCATCTCCACAGTTCTTAAGAACTTGATCAAAAATCCATTTTGCCTTTTTATTCTGTGTATCCATGTGACTCTCTACTAACATTGTAGGAGACCATTGATAGCCTGTGATGTCTCCTTTTACCTTTGCAGATAATTTACTGTTTTGTTTTTTTTGCCTAAATTGTTTGATGGGTGATACAGGATTGCTGTCTTCAGTATATTATTAATGGTGGTGTTGCAGGCTCAAAAGCTCAAACCCATCCTCTTTCAATAGAACAGCAAAATTTGTGGCTAACAAGTAGGTTTTAGCCTTTATTTTTCCAGTGGGCTAAAATCACATCCACAAAGGCCACTCCTTCTGGAAGTGAAATGATTCAAAATGCCTTTGGCTGTTTCTCTAGGCTGTAGAGAATAGTATAAATACAGGGCCATGCACCAAGGCAACCAGAGATGAAAATGCTACGAAAAATTTGCAGTGAAACATTCCTGGAGTCATCCTTCTAGCAGAAATTATGTGCAACAAAAGGACAATTGATGTTAATAATTCATTCAGCTTTAGAAAAGGCTTACTATGTTTTCCTTGATTGAAATGATAGCTAAATGATGTCTGTCCAAGATTTTGTGTGCCCAGTGGGGAAGATGTAACCTTGATCTGCCTAGAACCTCTAGTAAATCCATGACTGCCTTAACACATCATTAACAGAACAGTTTAATACATACAGTATTAAAATGATCAGATCCTTTGAAAGTCAGCCAAACAACACAGAAACTCATTTCCAGAACTGACTTCTACCTCTTTATGGTTGCCCTCCTTGTTCTCTCCAAAAACCACATGGGGAGAGGAAGTCCTGAATACTTACCTTTTTGCCTGAAAAATCTTTTTACACCCTTGGGCTGTGCCTTAAGCGTTCTGTTTGGAGCTTTCTGTGGGCTTAGCACTGATCAGCTGTTGAAGATAGTACAGGGCTAAAAACTGGGGGAGACCTGAACAAAATATTCCCCAAGGGCCCTGAGAAACATGAGCAGGCAGGGCATAGTCCACATTCCTGGGGCAAGGAAAAGGCACAGGTGCAGTCAGTGAGGAGTTTGGGGAGCAGCCCCACCACTGGGTGTGCCAGCAGGGTGGATGGATGATGACTGCTTCAAGAGTGCTGATGGCCAGTGCTGGGCCAGGGCTGGTGCTTCTGGAGTCTTCTCTTCTTCAGCATCCCCGACTCCTCCAGTCTCTCACGCAGCGCCTGAGAGACTGTGCCAACAGTTGGCAGCTGTGCCAACATCCACAAAGCAGGCAAGGATGGGGCTGAAGGCAGCTGGTGGTAGCAGCTTGAATGGGAATAAATTATACCTGTCTGAGAAGCCTGTGAGTTGCTGTCAGATCACTGGTTCTGTTTTCCTTGTCTGTCTTCATTTTGCAAAGTGGTAGGCAAAGACCTGAACTGAAAGGCTATTAAGAATCAAATTCTTTAACGCTTTTTGGCCACACTTTGAGAGAGAGAAAGAAAACTATTTACTGAGGAATTTCATCTGAAACCTGGAAAACTGCTTGCCAAAACACAAATGAAATGAGCACTCTGTGTCACAGTCTTTAGGAAACACTGCATTTCATTTTATTTTAGAAGCAGCTGGTTATTGCTGGATGGTGATAAGGCAGAGGATGGCAGTGGAGGGGTCACCCTTCCACAGAGCCTTTTACCAAGCTCTGATCTAAAAGCAACCTTTAAAAATAAATGAAAAGGGGATGCAGTCTGTATGAATTCAGAGATGACCTAGCACACAGTTTAAAGATGCTTAAAAGAGGAGAATTCATTGTGTGTGTGGGATGCTGGAGAGCTGCCCTGTGTTTGGATATGCAAAATTAAGATCTGTGTTGTAAAGGAGCTGAGCACCTGGAACTTTCTCTTGGCATTAGCCTACTAGTCAGATAAAACAGAAAAATGCTAATCTAATCAATCTATTAAATAATTATTTTTCAATGAAATAGAAGCAAAAAAAATCCTAGTAGCAAAGGTCTCCTATCAATACCTTTGCATAAGTAGTGTGTGAGTACAGAATGCTAAATTGAGGCTACACCAATATTTGTTTATATACAGAATATACACACACACATACATCTGCTTTCTACCACCCATATCTATACTAGAAAAGACAGGATAGCTGATGAATGAGCCAAGAAAAACGGGCTTTTTTTGGATGATACCTTTTTAGAACTGACTTCTCTTCAGAATTCAAAAAATGTGTTTGAAATTAGAGGACTGTTTATAGAGGATATAAAAAAATAGATGGAAGAAGAAATCACTTAGAGAAATGCTAATCTCCTCCTCCACAAACTGCCCTTTGCTATGACCCTGACCTTTACTTCTGTCAGTTGAAAAGATCCTGAAATATTTGTTGTGATATTTTGGGAATAGACAGGTACAGATAGAGCTATATGCTGGCTACTCTGACTCATTCCTTCCCTACAGATGAAGGTGTAAGGAAAAATCTATCTAAACATGCATACAGACACATTATTTGTCATGCACTAAGGCATACGTGTTTAAATTAAAACAGTCCCTCAAAGTTATTAATTTTTATTAGTGCAACACTGAGCTCTGAAACACAAAATACATAAGTAGTGATTTCAGTAATCCTCATACTTGCTTATATTTTTACTGCCTAATTACTTAGCTTCTATACTGCCTGTGCTCACATGGACACCCTCTGCTGAGCGCGTTCGTTCTGTCACAACCCTCAGTGGTCCGTGCTTAGATATCCCGTTTGTCTACCCCCAATGTGCTTTCACACATGAGAGAGGCTGTGAGATGTGCAACTGTGAAAACAGTTCCTACTTTTATTAATGCTAACTGTTACCATGCCTGCCACTGCCAAGGGCTGTGCAGCAATTACAGCGAACTACTTAATATAGTGGCCAGTGGGAGAGGAGGAGACTCTTTCTGTCTCAGTGGCATGGTCAAATGCAGCAGCTGTTTTTGGGATAAAAACATGCACACAGCTGGCTTCTGGGCAGTTGCTTTTGTTCTCTGAAACACTCGCTGTAACTACACGTAAGCAAAGCATGAACTTCACATTCTTGGCGTTATAATTGAAGATCTCTTGCTGATTTTTTGGAGAGTGAGTTTCAGTCATGCTCTCCAAGTTTTTATTGTATGAACATCAAAGAATGTATGTGTTGATTGTGTTCCTTAAACTTGGGTTCTGAAAGACTTTGGAATCTGTCCCTCTTTCCTTTGTGATAATCTCAGGATGTAACCAAAACTCTTTTGAATAAGAAGATAACTTGGAAAGGATATATTGACCTAGTCCAATGTGTACTGGCTGCTACCCCTTTGCGAATAAGGCTCCTTTCAGTTGTGTTGCTGTTTGTACACCTGAAACTGCTGCTTATCTGGGCAAAAGTAAGCCACTCTATTTAAACAAATGATGGAAAACATAAAATCAATTGGATATCCTGTACAGAACACTGGGGGATTTTTTCAGTGTTATCAAGTTTATGCCATATCAGTAATTTGAAATTACTGCTGAACCAATAGCACTTATTTTAGCAAGAACGAACCCTGTGATAATTTTTGATGTGATTATTTGGTTTACTGTACAGCCACATTATACTATGTGCAATGGTTTCTTTCCTTGAATTCAGGGTTGTGTTGCAGTATTTCATACTTACTTTGCATGACCAGAAATGACACATCACACATGTGGCACATGTGACAAAGCAACCAAAAGCCAAACTCATACTTGCAATTTTATAAACCCTTAAGAAGTGATTGTAGCCTCCTCCTAATTTGTTGTGTTTCTGCAGTTAAAAATTGTACTTATTATAACTAAAAAATGGGTTTCATAAGTCAATTTAAAGCTGAAATGTGACTTGTCTTCTGTGCATCACACAGAAGAATGTACTATCTCTTAAAAGTTAATTTGTCTTGCTTCTTGGAATTGCTTTGCAGCTATGTTGGAGAGATAACATAACAGTGTCAAACACGCCTTCTCTTTTCAAAAGCAAGCAAGCAAACAGCTGTGAGTGATTCCCAGAATCGTCATTCATCATGCAATGTTCAGAAAGTCACAAGTGGAGATGCAAATATCTCACTCCCGTCTAGGGCTGCCCTACATATGTAGCACAATTATCTTCCTTACAACAGCAATTCTGCAGTTGTGTGCTTATTTGCAATCAGTGTAAACTCAGAATCTCAGAACAAGCTGACAGCTCACAAATACAGAAAAAATGTGGATTTATGATGCATATTATCAGTTTTTGTATTTTTTACACAGAAAATCCCCCCCTTTTCCTTCATCTCTATATTATCCTCAAGCCAAGCTGATTAGAAACAGCCTGTACCAATATCTTAGCGCACACACACTCTCTCAAGTGACAAGATCTTGGTCAGAGAGATTGACATTGATTAATTAGTGCTCTCAAGGTCACATATTTAAAGGAAAAATGTTGATATTTTGAATATTTTTCAGTAGATTCTGATGTTTTGTGAATGAAACTGACAATTTAAAAATCTGAGGTTCAGGAACATAAAATATAGCACAATGAAAAATCCACATGCTGTGATTTTACCAGAAGTGAAAACATACTTTTACTCAACAGAGTACAGAGACGTCTCACAGTTCAAATAATAGAAAAAAAAAAGGAGTCTTTTACTGGCATTTTTAGGTCATGTTTCATTACATACTGAAACATTCTCTTTTATTCCAGGGTTGTTCCAGATTGAATTATTTTCATATTTTTTCCAGCAAATTCTTTAATGGAGGTTTGAACTCTCATTAGAGCGATGATTTATTTTCTCCTTTCAGTTGTGTATAGCTGCTGGAGCTGTGTAGCTATATTGGGAGCTAACTGGGTGGCAGATGTAGAGAGGTATAATTAATACAAACCAAATGCACATCCACTGTAAAAATTATATTTGCACTTAATCTAATATGTATTCATAGCACGAGCGTGGGGATGACTTTGTACTCTTTCACCTTCAGAGTTTAAAGTAATAAAGTTCACAATGCAGGAAAAAGCCAACAGTGAATATAGAACTCAGTAACACAAATGAAGGAGAATCTGCTTTCTTTTTTGCATGTAAAATGTTGGGATTTTTTTTCCAAAAAGAAAGAAGGTGGCCGGTATTACAAGTGCTGCTACGTGTGGCTGTAGCAGCTTCCCAAGTGAGTCATCAGCTGTGTTTGGATCCAGACTTTCAATTTCACTGCACAGACACCACTGACTTAAAGGAAAGGATTTCCTATGTTAGCTGGCAAAAACCATAGATTTTTATAGTCTAAGGATTGTCTACTTGAGAAAAAGAACTAACACTGAGTTGCAGCTTCAGGAATTGCTTCATGGCTGTGTTTGACAGAGCCTGTCCTGAGGTGCTGTGGCTGCTTGGTTCAAGGGACAAATGGACAGATTGGTTTCACCTCTCGTTCTGCAAAAGATGCAGCCTCTGGCTTCCCATTTGCTGCTCAATAATAAGTGCTGCAAAGTGCATGGCATCACCACAGGGAACTGAAATACTCACACAATTCAGGATCCCCTGTGTCAGGTCCAGTATGAAGTGCTACCTGGATCTGAAATACAGAGTAAAAGGGTCTTACCCCTGTGCTTAGAATTATGTGTCTGCATATCATTGGGCATGTCATTAGATGCCTATCTGCATTTACCAACATCTTTTAGTTTAAAGAAGTCTGTATTTCAACATCTTTTTTTGCCTGTGAAAAGAATCTAGAGTCTAGAATCTAGAATCTAGAACATAGAATGTTGAATCTAGAATCTAATGGTTAGAAGTCTAGCCATTACAGAACAAATTTAGTTCTTCCATACAGATTCTGAAATAGAGGAGAATTTGGTTACAGTTTCTTTTGGCAGATATTGTAAAAGATTATCCTGGCTTAGTTAAAAATAATATCAAACCTAGGTGGGTTTTGACAACCTTTTTTTTTTTTTTTTCCCATTTATACTGATTTTTCTGTTAGTGATTTTCAGTATGGAAAATCAAAATGGAACAAAAGATTGACATAAAAGATTGAAGATTGACATCTTCATTTAAAGATGTAATTCTTTTAATATGAAGATTTCAGATGGCAAAAAATCCCAAGCCACTTTCTGAACAATTTTATTGAGCTTGGAACTATTCTGTTCATCTCAGTGGAGTTTTAGCAATTTCAGGTTAATTTTGTTCATTTTTTTTTTTCCTGTAAAAAAGGGTAGGATTGAGGATCTGCACAATCTGTTGTGATTGATATCTCATTTTAGCTGTCAGTCAGCAGTGGGCTTTGTTCCTGGTGGAGGTCAGCTGGGAGAAGACAGAATGCCCACAGGTACCCCCTCATCCTGGGCAGAGTTTGGCCATCATTTCCAAGCCCAGGGGCTCTCAGGTGTCTCCTGAGATAACTATAATGAAATCTGGTCCCACATATTCTGTAGATGGACTCAAAATGAACCATAGCAGCTGGTTACAATTTTTTCATTTGCTGGACCTAGCTATATTCCTTGCTGATAGCCAGTGTCAGTACATGTTCTCCTGCAATGTACTATGCAAACAGAAAATTACACAGTTAAATAGTCAAAAGTCAGGCTGTGAAAGCAGAGTGATACCTTCACTCAAATACCATTACCCCAGAGTTTTAGCCGTTTCTTCATGCTTCTTAATCATACTTGGCTCAGATGGATTAAAGGCACATTTCCCTTTGCATGGAAGTCTCATTGAGCTTTCTGTGACACAGGCTGATTAATCTCATTCAATTTATGCCTGTTTCCTTTGGGGACACGTATCAGTGTCTGGGAGGGGAGAGTCCATCTGTGCCTATAGGGATCAATCACATGGGTGCAATTAGTCTGTGACAGTTCATAGCCTCAGATCACTTCTGTATGAGAGTGCTTTTCACAGCTGCCTCTGACTTGCTTGTATGAATTCAGAGTCACACGAGTTATTAAAAATTTCCTTGCAAAGTGCAAGCTTTAGCTGCTGGACAGAAATAACTGTTCATATGTCCATTTCTGGGATATTTCTCCTAAGAGATTTTTGTGGTGACAAGAGCACTTTTTCTCAGCTGCAAATGTAATCCACTTTTTAAGTACAAGGCTTTTATAATCCTGGGCTAGGAGGAAATTAATCATAAATCTAGAATTATTTTCAATGCTTATAATTACCATTTTACATATTGTAACTATGTTGATTTTTCTTTTCTTTTGAGAGGCTGAAAATATAGCAAAAGCCCACTCTTCACTTCTTAATAGTGTTTGAATGGATAGATACTTCAGACTTAAACTGTGCTATTATTGTCACGTATCACAGACTATTTTTATTCTAAATAAAATATTACTAAATTTTGCCATATTATCACAGCTTTAGAGGGTGATTTGATGAATTTAAAGGGACCACTTTAGGCTACTAGAATACATTAATATGTGGTCTGACACAGTTTGGTCATTTTGATGTCCATGTATAAACAGCTAAGATGACTGGGGGAGCAAGCCCACCCTTAACCTTAGAATACAGTCTGTTTTCATTCTCCACACCAAAAAGTGCCAGACCTATGGTATCAAAGCACACTGACTTGCTGCATTGCTCTGTGTTGCCAACATCCTCTGTACTAAGGAAATGACAATGTGTCCTGGTCCTGTGCATACTCTGTAAGGTGCCCATTTACACCAGGTGCTGCAATCTGGCATCTTTGCTGGCTTGCACTGGAAGCTCATTTCCTGAAAAAATTAAGCCATATGTCATACACTGATAAGACTTTTCCACATGGTTATAAATGAAAGTGCTGCTCTGCTTCCTTGTCACAGAATTTAATTAACTTGCACATCTGTGTCCCCACAACCAGTTTGGTCACTCAGTTACTAGTTCAAAACCCAGGCAGAGGCTTGCAGCCCAGTGCAGGCTTGCCATAAGCCAGTATCTTGAGCATGCAGAGAGTCCAAGCTGTTTGAAAAAAAATGCTCTTCTTTTTATTTATTTTTTTTTCAACAAAAAGATATGTTACTGAGGTGAAATCTCAAAGTTATACACACCATGCAGCAATTTTATTGTAAAGAAGTTCTTAGATGAGCATCCTGTGGTCTGCATGTGCCTACAAAGGGGTATGTTAATGGAAAATATATTAGCAATTCAAGCAAAATAGCTGCAAACAAAATTAACTCTCAATGTGAAATGCTAGGAAAATAAAAAAACAGAACACATTTAAAAAACCGAAGGTGTCTCCAGGTTCTCCTCCCAAACAGTGAAATAAAATTAGTAAGAGAAATACAGAAGGGGCTTTTGTTGTTGGTATTACTTTTTCTTTGTTGTCATTATTACTCTTTTTTTTTTTTTTGTTAATAGACTTCAGTAAACTGATTAAAAAAGAAAAGCTACTGAAAAAGAGAGTACAGCTGTAGCCTTGAGTTAGGTGAGAGCTGCAGGAAGGCAGGCAGGTGTGTGGATGTTGGTGATGATGAGAAATAAGAGGGAACAGGGCTGCTCTTGCTTCTTTAGAACCCCACTCAAGGGCTGCACGTCTGTGTGAGGGCATCTCCTCTGCAGCTGCTCACCAAGAGTGTGGAAATCATGGGGCTGAATGGTTGAGGGAGAACTTTGATCTGTTTCTCAACAGAAGTAACTTTTCTGTGGCCTTTTTGTTTAATGAATCAGTTATTTGAATGACTCAGCAGTGATCTGAAGTATCACTGCAATGGCAAAAATTGCTTTGATTGACTTTGCTTTTGGTTCTCACTTGAACTACTCTCCTTTTTTGTTTCTAAAAGGCTGCATTAGGCTCATCATGCAAAGGGATGGAGGCTGCAACAAAAGGCTGAGAAGCATCAGTGAAAATAAATAGTGGAAAGTAAATTTTCAGTGTATTTTGGCCCTGCCCAGCACTTCTGAGAGGTGAGGTCTTCCTCACTTCCAGGCTAGAGTGACTTCTTGTATTTCCTGTGACTTCCACTGGTGTAACACTAGTCACTCCTGGCTGCTTATATCTCTGCACAGCTGGTGAAAGACATATCAGGTTCTGAGTATTTTACATGTCTGCACTGAGAGGTCTTCCTTCATCCATATAATAGCTACATGCTTTGTCCATCTGAAGGTAGTTTAGGATTTTTGTCATTTGACACTATTGCCATTGACCTACACAATTCTTAAAATTTATTACTTCCACAATGCCATACAGCAGCAATTAGCTAAAAAGGAAAAGGAAAATAGATACTTCTGTTTAAGCACAAAGAGGAAAAAATATACCTGAAAAAGTTTAATATCTTAATTCTTCTTAGAAGTTTACCAGGGGTGATCTAGCCTTAAGGTTTAAAGTCTAAAATTCTGGGAAAAAATAAAAATATTATTTTGACAAAATACTCTGCCTTTCCTATTTTCTCCCAGCTGCATAATTTTAACTTTTATTTTACTGAAATTTCAATTATGAAATTCATTTTACCTAACAATAGGTTTAGCAAGTAGGTCAGGATTTTTTCATATCCTATTGCTACTGCCATATTCTAGGCAATTGTGTAGATATTTTAATATGTTCACAGAACATAAATTATCTTGGAGGACATTCATGGTTGTTTTGGGGTATGCAGTGGAGCCAAAGCAGTATTGCTATGGAAAATCATCGAAACAGTGATGCCTCAAACTTGTAAGTCTCCATAGCAACCTAAAAAAATAATGACAGCTGTACCAAGAAATTTGCTAATAGGAGGCCTTAACACATTTGTCTAGACTCAGTCATACTTCATACTCATTATAACCTGTAGAAGGATTGTAAGAAAATGAAACATAGAGGAAAAAATAGAGAATATCTGCTTTGCCTGGAATTTCACACTGGCTTCATTTAAGTTACCTGACATTGTCTATGGCAAATATAACCATAACAGTGAAATTAAAAAAATATTTAATGACATAGATTAATTTGATTTTTAACTCATTTCATTCTAATATATACAGCATTTAATTTATTATGTGCCATATACACAATGGAAATTTCTCAATAATTAGCATAAAGCTAGATGTTCTGAAAACAAATAGGAAGATTCCCATGTTGATAATGTTAGAATTACTGGCTGTAAAAATGTTGAGAAAATTGAATGAAAAATGCAGCAGGGTGAGAGAGATTCTGCTTTAAAATGGTCTCGCTCGAGTTCAAATTACAGGCCATGGATAAAAAATGAGAAGGATTCTGTAGGATCAAAGCACAAGAGAGCTTGCTGGCTTTGGTCTGCTAGAAATGCACAAACACATTAGAGAATAAGAAAATTGGCTGTGCAACCGTTAAGCTATAATATGTAGCAAGAACAAATATTTCTATGGGTTGGCATCAGTTCGAAAGACTGATGCCAACCTGATAAGTTGCTGATTTTAAGGCAGACTTTGAATTTTTAAAATTTTATATATAACAACTTCCTATATAAACAAAAATTGTTTTTAATGGGGCAGAACTCTATTCAAGACCTTATGAAGTGAAGAGTTAATCACAGAACTGAAAAAATAGATTAAACTGATTGTATCTTGATTACATTTTTGTTGTGAGTTCTGCCAGGAATTCATAGTCTCAGGGGGTTGAAAAGGACAATTTCATAAAGCTGAAAGTAATATTGAGACAATCTACTGGAGAAAATGTAAACAGAAACATGAAAAAGATAATTGTCCATTGTTGAATAACAACATTTTACTACATGCCCAAATTGCACATTTCAGAATGATGTAGCAGTGACTTAAGGAAATAACAGTATGGGTGAAAGTAAAATGAAAACCATCTCTGAATCATAGTGAAAAAAAGCTGAAACATGGGGGAAAAGGCTGAAACAGTCATTATAACAAGTCTCTTGGACTTTAGGAAGTAGATAGTGGAAGCAAAATGTTAAAGACAAATATCTCTGGCTATCAGATCTAAGAATGGAAAGGCAGAGCAAGGAGTTCCCAGTTGTACTGGGAATCCTGGTAATATTTCTGCTCCGTGGCTGTGTGATGAGAGCAGAACTGATAAGAAACTATGAAAAGCAGAATCTCAGTCACTTGGATTCTGCATTTGGGGAAAGCCAGATGGTGGAGTCATACAACATGGTGATGCAGTCCTTTTAATTCTAACCAGTTACACAACAGTTTGTTTTAGTTAGACATTTTGAAATATGCATGTTTAATTAACTTTCATTTGATAGTTTTAAAAGAACTAGAAAAAGACCCTCACAGGCATTTTATTTTGGTGATTACAGGGCTGAAACACAGGAATTTTCATATTGGGAAAAATTTAAAGTGTACCAATTTTACAATTACAATTATACAGGACTAACTCAGGAAATTAAGGGTCTATCAAGATGAGATTGCTTAAACACAGTTCATGTTCATCAACATCAATTTCACAAAAATAATTTTTGTCAGACTAATTTGATCCCATCTTTTGACAAGATTACAAGTTCTTTTCAATCAGGATAGTATTGTTGATGTAATAAAGTTTTTAAAGGATGTGCTCTCACTCACACCAGAAGACATTTTGTTAAGAAAATAAAGGAATAGAAAATCAACCTAACACCTATGAATTTTATTAAAAATATAATATAAGTATATTTAAGTATAACTGCAAATAAGGAGCCATTATGGTGAGGATTTGGTCCTCATGAAGTTAGTTTCTCTCACACCTTGTCTTTCTTAGTGAGACAAGAAAACATCACATTTTCTTCATGAAGTTTTCTAGCACCACTAAAACTAGTGGAGGATTAAATGATAAATACGGCTGGTGAATGACAGAGCAATCTGACTTTCTTTAAAAAATGGAACAAGTTATTTTTTTGGAAGCCTGTGCAGTGACGATCAGTGTGAGCCATGCTTGTAGGATGGAAAAGACTCCATGCTGGGAAATAGGAGCTGAAAGGGATTTGATTTTATAATGGATAATCAGATACACGTGGAGCTCCTGCGGTGCACCATGGCCAAAGTGCTAAAATGATCATTGGACTATAATGAGGAGAATATGAATAAAAGCAAAGAGCTTGCATTATTGAGGTGAAGATTTACTGTGAGGGAAAAGGAAAAGTGCTGCACAGACTGTAGCCCCTTGGCAAGGGAAGTCTGGGGCCTTGTGCCTCTGCTGGAGGAGAAAGGGAGGCGCTGCACAGCTGCTCCCAAGCGCCACGGCTGGGGTCCAGCAGCCTGCCACCCTGCTGCATCACTGCTCGTCCTGCCCCGTGGAAAAGGATTCTGGACTCCTTTCCAATTTGTTTTTTTAATCGTTATTATTTATGGTGTTCTTTAGAAATAAGGGTTTGATAGTAACTCTGGTTGAGCTTAAAGGACTGGAAAATATGCTGAAAATTAGGGACTACAGTTCAAAGTCTTGACTTAATAAAGAATAAAAAAATCGTACAAAAGCATCTATAATTTCTCTGGAAAAGACCAGCAAATCCATTGCCTGGAATTTGAAAAAAATTAACCTTGAAGTAATTTGCCTCAGAGAAAGGAACTGACCACTGGAAAAACTTACTGTGGCCTGCAGTGGGTTTTGTCTGAAGAGAAAATTTGAAACCATGATCAGTTTCTATTTTGGCTTAGCTGCACTATTGGTCTTGGTACAGAAATTTATTTAGGGGAGTCCTGTAGATGTGTGATATAAGAAGTCACATTAAATAATCAGCAGAACCCTTCTGATATTTATATATTTCAGTAAAAAAATGAAATTATCATATTATTCTGTTGATATGATCTGCAATAAGGTCTTAGTGCTGTTTCTTTAAAAATGTACTTTGGAAATAATTTTAATTTATGAGCTGAATAGCAGACATATAAGATACAAAATCTTGAAGTTCTCCACTAAGTAATAAAGGACTGATTTTTCTGATTGATATAAAGAACAGAAATACACCTAGATCATGAAATCTGATCTTTTGGCTCCAAATAACCATGATCAGAGACCCCCATTTCTGTCCATGTAGGAAGAGGAAAGCTCAAAGCACTGCAGCTCTAGAGGGTAATTCTGTAAGTCATGTCCTGCTGTGGGAATACAGCCCACAGCCCCAGCCTGCCACCCTTGTGGCACCCTTGTGTCCTTGCACGGGGTCATGCAGGACATGGGCTGGGGCTGGGCTTGGGGACAAGGGGGGAGGTGACACAGGGGCTGGAGTAAGGGCACTGATAGAGACTGCTGCCACTACTGTGATGTTAGAAAATATTCTCTATACTTTCAGATTTCTTTATTTGTATGGTTTGCAAAGTTTTAGTTATTTTTAGTTTGTTTTTTTTTTTTTGGCCAGTTCTACTTTAAATTACATATTATGTCAAGCTATTTTCTTTCTTCTTTCTCATTGCACCTGCTGGCAGCAGTTTCACCTCATTATGCCCACTGGCATAATGTCACTGCCTTTGAGTATTGGAGCCACCCTGCCCTTCCTGTCTGAAGTGATTCAGAGCCTGGCCTTCACATGTGGCCTTCACCAAGAAGTTAACAAAAAAAGGAAGAAAGCCTTTTGAAACACACCAACACACCCTACTTCTTGTATGGTCAGTCATTTGGTCTGTGTTACAGGCATGCTGTCTGCACCATCAGTGAAATGACAAAAACTGTGCCTTCTTGTATGTTCTTTGCTGGCAAAAATTTCCAAGATGATTTGTGCAGTTTGTGAACAACACCTCTGCTAAAAGAAAGAAAGGCTGAAGCGACTAGGGAACAGGATGGAGTGGATTTCAGTGGGTTGGGGAGTGGTGCCATGTTCCTTGGGAGAAAGCACTTCTGCAGGCTGCCCCTAGAAAGACCAACATCCCAAAAGATAAGAATTCTGCTGATGTAAACAGAGGAGGGCAGGTCTCCTGTCTTCTTCAGCCAACTGATAGCATTCGTGGCAACCTGAACAGCCAAGTCCCTTCAGAGATTGTCTCAGAAAACATACCATATCTTTGTTTCATTCTCCAGGTTTTAATTTCTCCCCCCACCTTTTTTTTTTTTTCTTTTTTCAGATCAGTGCCCACTGGCCCTCTGAAATATCTGTACAGTTCTCCTGGGTTACCTTCTGCCTCAGACACATTTCTATAGAGGTGCAGCCTCAGCATTGCTTCACTTTTACGTGTGCTTGAGTGTGTGTATGTGCTATCTACATCTGGAATGAGGGGCTGTATTAAAAATAAAATAATTATAAAAATAAAGTGAAATGGCCTCACATGGAAAGCATTTGGAAAGGCAAATACCAGAGTAAAAATGGAAAAATAAGTACGTGTCAGGCCAGCTGCAGGTTAGGAGCAGCTCTCTGGGAAGCCAGTGGGATTTGCTGGTGCCCTGCATGGGAAGGCAGAGAGAGCAAGCACGGCTGCCCTGCAGCACTCTGGTGACCAGGACTTCAGTTATGACTGCAGGAAGACTTTAACCTTGCTGGCCTCGGGAGTATTTCTCAGAAGCCAAGGACGTCAACTTTAGCAAGACTGTGCCCATAGATAGTAATGACCAAAAGGGAAATCCCTGGGGCAGGCTGCAGGAAGCTTTTGGAGTTACTTGTGCCAGCAGATATTTGGGGCATGGGCATAAGAAAGGGAAGTTCACCTAACAGTCAAATTCATATATTAAATCCTTCTCAATTCATTCCTGTATAGAGGATAAAGAGACTACGCTGCAAACAAAGACATCATACACTGAGTTATTTGTCAGCCTCTAAATTAAAAAAGGATTTTAGTACCTTGAGTACCTTTGAGAGATTTACTTAAGTGATTAAAGCTAGGCATGATTTTAGGAACTTTAGAAGATCAGCCACCTGATAAACTCCCTGCTTCAGGTTAAAATAAATTACATTTAAAAAGCATGTTTCTTGAAAAAAAAAACCACAAGGAAGAGATATTATAGCAACAAAAAATTGTCTTAAAAATTATTAAATTGTTTGGTCTCTCAATAATTGAAAAGGCTTCATTACCATGCAAACAAAAACCAGGTTGGCTATTCACCTTTTGGAAGATGGCATTTGCATTGCTATAATAGGAGAGAAGAACCTTAGGAAACTAATGAAGGAGCATAAAAATGCAAATTACTGCAGCTAATTGGCTGTGCCTTCTTACTCCTTCTGAATTATTAATTTATGACTGAGTAAATCTGCCCCTTTTAAATAATATAATAAAGAACAACATTGTGTTCTATGCTGTTGTGTGGATAGTGTTTGTTCCCTTAATTTTATGGTGAGTTGCTCTTGTTTGCACTAGCAAGATGCTGGCAGTACTCTGTATAACTCTGCAGGTCCAGCACTCTTCTCATGCAGACTGACACCATTTTATTTCCTTTTTCTAATTCCTGACTGGGAAAGAACAAGACAAAAGATGATGCCATTATTACAATAATACTAATTACATCTTTATTGCCATTGGCAGTAAAGTTTAATCATAAAGCAGGCTCAGAATTCTGCAGAGACCTATTTACATGCCAATATGTGAGTAAATCCATCCAGTTCAGTGCAGTAACTTAGAGATGGTTGCTGCCCAGAGGGTTGAAGAAATCAAAATAAAATATTTGATAACTGGGGTTGATATATGCACATTTTCTCCTGAATATTATTTCTTCTCCCATGAAAAATTTGGGAAGACTCTGAGGAACTGCTTATTTTACCTGGAGTTTCCAGCCCTGTGATCCAGCCCTTTGGCATACATGAGCACAATTTTCCAAGTGCCAGATATTTTACCTGGCAGACCTGTACATTCACAGTGTACACACAATTGCAGGAAGGCCCTCACATTCCCTGTGCACACTCACTGGCACTGTGCAGGGCATGAGCAGTGTGTCCATTACTTTGTGAACTTGCCTTATATTGCTTGAATGCTCCACAGTTATCTGAAAAACTTTGGAGTCACTTGTTTATGTAATTCTGTGCAAAAAAGGCTTAGAGATTAAGCTCAGTTTGTATTATTTCCTTTTACCCTGATGGCTTCGTGTATTTCCCTGTAGCACACTAAATTAACAATTTTTCATTTAAAAAACACATGCTACAGCCCTTGGCACTTTCATGCAGGGGGGGTGCCTGCAAGACCAAGGTTGGAGGAATTTGGCCTGTGGGATGATCACTGCCTTAGAGGACACAGGCAGCCACCATATGCAGCAGGTGGGAATGCCTCTCCTTTTCTTCTTCTAAGAGGCACAATGGTTTTTATTACAAAAATCAGCCTGTTGAGATGAAGTTTCTTTCTCCATTTTAGTCTCCAAACGATTTCTTCTTTACAATGTAGCCTAAACAGGTTAAAGGTTTTGTTGCATTTGATTAAATATGTTGCTTAGTGCGAGCTACTCTGAACCAAAAAGAAATCTATGTCCCAAGGAACTCTTTAGTTAGTTCCAGCCACTGCTGTGGCTGGGTTGCCTAAACCAGCTACCACAATGAGGCTGCTCATGGAAAAAGCTTTGCCTGAGTTTAAGTGATCTGGCCAGCTCAAGGCTTCAGTTATGAAGACAACACAAGGGAATAGCAGTGAGTCCAGGGAAATTCTAGTTGAAGGTAGGGAAACAAAAGCCAAAGAATATTAAGTCTGATTTATTTTGTTTATCTTTTAGGACTTTTATAATTTGACTGTGCACAAGCTTTGCCTAGGTCTTCTTTTATAGCATCCAAATATCTCACTAGTATCAGTGCATTTCCCAGGTGGGAAAGGAACATTATCTTCAGTTTATAGAAGTGAAATTGAGAGATGCAGGTTGGGTAAAATAGCTCCCCAAGGCTGTCTATGAAAACTTGGGCTGGAATTTGGACTGTCATCCCACTTGCTGCAAGAACTACTGAGCCATCTTTATTGCAGACTGAATTTTCAGAGTATTTTCTAAACAAAAGAAAAAAATACAAACCTTGCTTTAGGATATCTTCTTAGGCAACAGAAACTTGGTGGCTATAGCATGCCAGTTTTTGTTGAGCAAATTTCCAATAATATCAATCACTGGGGAACTCTCTGTAGTGGATCTGTGGAATATTATAGTCCAGGATCAAAACCAAATCTACTGCCATTTGAAAGGGTCATATTAGGCATTAAGTTTATATTATGTGTTACCTAAAATATTAATGAGGTATGTAATAGCTATTAAACTAAAGCCAACAGAAGCAGTGAAGAAGTAATGCTGATCTATTACCCAGAAGAACAAGGAGGAAAACACTCCAGGGAGAAGTATTTCAGTAAGAGCCTATAGGTGGTAGTTAAGTCACTTGGACACAAAAGAATTGCATCCAGATAAATATATGAGGAATGTAACATTTATCAAAAACTTGCTGATAGTGTCTCCTTCAGTTATCTCTGAACACCTGGAATCTTCTCTCTTAACTAGGAAGGAGAAGAGTAGCAGATGTTTTAATGCTCCAAGAGCTGTTGAAGAATCAAAAAATACCTGAGAGAGATAATAAGTGTCCATAGATTCACAGAGAGAAGGAGCAGGCATACAGGGACTAGTCATTTTCATTTGTCAGCAGGCCAAAAACTAAAGGGATTAGCCTGCAGCAAATTAGATTAAATATCAAGGAAAAATATGAATTAGTCATGAAGGGAATATTTTAGAATTAACATCATTGAGACTAAGGCTAAACTTCCTAAAGCACAGCTGGAGATGGTTTAAGGTCAGTTTAAGTCTCCCATGACAAAAAGAGGGGCTTACTAGGAACAGTGCAGCTTACTAGGAACGGGGTCTTCTCACGGTCTAGCCATGGGCTGTTTTTGAACCTCAGAGAGGGTTTTCTTCCTTCTGGAAAGTGACTTTTTGGTCGAGTAGCTCTCCCTCCTCCTTCATATTTTATCCCAGTAGCTGTACACTTCTCAAACGGCTTTCTCATCAACATCTGAGAAAAAACAGACCTCTGGAAATGTGCCGCTCTCCCTGCCTTGCTGGGGCGGAGGTGGAGATGTTCATTCACAAAGGCATGGCTTTTTCTGCAAGACAGGTGAGTAGTCACAATCGGAGTTTCTTCAAGACCAGAGTTTTGAAGACAAAGCCAAACCAATACTTACTACCCCACGAGGAAAGAAACCCAGTGACAGAGGAGGGCTACACCGACCATTCCTTTGGGAAGAGCCACATTGGTTCTTCTCTGTGCTTCACCCCTGGGATGACTATTGTTTCTCTCTGCTGTCAATGCTGCAGTATCACCTGCTTAGCTCCTCACTGGCAGCAGAACACCCCCCGTGCCCTTTATACTGAGCAGAGGGAGATTGCTTTCCCCCTTCCAAGGGTGCCCAGGCGGGCAGCAGGTGCTGGGCGGCCAGCCCGCCCGTCCCGCGGGATGCGAGCGGCGCTCCCTGATCCCGGAGTGCCCTCTAGCGCTGGCTGCGCGGAGCGGCTCCCGTGCAGCCACAACATGGCACCCACCCCTTGGCATGGCCCCGGCCCGCTGCAATGGGCGTGGATGTAGGACAGCACCTGCGGCTTCACTCTGCCTTGCAAAGTGGTTCATCAGGTACCCACCCCTGTACGGGAGGAGACTGGACTGGCCATAGGTACTCCTACTTTTGCCACTGGACATTCCTATTTTACCCTAATTTTCCATAAAGCAGTTCAATACAGAAGACACAAAGTGATGGGCAACCCCCACTTGCAATATTCCCGATGAATAAACCCAAACCATTTTAATTTATGCCTAGAGTTTTATTTGAACTCACTAGAATCTGAAGAGCATATTCACTAAATGTGAACAGGAAGCTTGCTCTTTGTAAGGGTGATGCTGTGCTGCTCAGCAATTTGTGTACCTGGGACTGTTTGACCTAAGAGAAAATGGTTGGTTATGTGTGATGCAAACAGATTAAAAATGAAGGAGGAAAATATTTTTAGTTCTTGTCTACCCTCATCTCTTTTGTCTTGTAGTTTGACTTCCCAGCTGGTGGGAATTTTATTTTTGAAATTACAAAGATGAGGCAGCTTTATAATACTCGTTATTTCCAGGTGACTTTTGATGCCAAATGTCATATTTTCAATATCTAGGTCTCCTAAATTCTTATTAGAATTAAGATGGAATGATCTACTTTGTTTTAAGTCTGCTGCTGGAAAAGTATTGACAAACCAGCAAGCCCATGAGGGACTGCAGGGCAAAACCCCATGTGACATGCCACCTGTGGAACATGCCACATCTGCTCTTAGCAAGTCACTCACTGTGGGTTTGGGTTTTGTTTTCGAAGAAGATCCTACTTCCAGTTCAGCTATTGTGGAGGTGGACTTGGGCTGCAGGTGAAGATCCTGTTGCTGTTTGACATGCAGGAAGATGGGGGTATAAATAGGCTCAAGAAGCTCAAGAAAGTAAGTGCCATGCCTGTTGAACCCAGATGGGGTTTTTAGAGAAGAGGCTGTGTGACATCTTTTAAGAAAAGCTTTATATCTCTTCTCAAAAGTTTTGCCAACACTGAATGCACTACTCTTTTAATGACTGAGGAAATTATGTCTTCAAGCTTCTCTGGTAGGAATTTTCATTTTGTGTTATCTTCAGAATTAGGCAATCCACGTAATTCCACTTGTCACATTACTCAATGTTGTGAGGGAGGTCTGCTTCTGCAGTAGCCATCATTTGCTACTCCAGGTAGTAACTAAGGAACCAAGAAATGTTTTTTTAGCAGGGCTACCTCAGAGGGAATAAATCACTTCTGACTAGGTGAAGACATAATATTTACCCTCTCTGTGAACTTGCTCCCATCTGTATATTCAGTACCAAAATCTACCTGAAACATTTTTAATGTAGGAAACACTTTCTGGCATTTGAACAACTATTAAAAAACCAAATAAACTGCTTTTGATATAGTTTTCAAACATGACACCTCACCACATATTTAATCTCTTTAGCAGCAGAAGATAATTGTCTCAAGAAGATAAGGTCCTCTTGGGGAAGAAGGCCATCAAACTGGTAATAATAATGATGAACATGAACGTGCTATTGCTGAATTAAAATGAATAGTCTTTTTCCTATGTTTGAAATAGCTCACATTAAATTGCTATCTAATCTGTTACTTGGAATAACAGAGGGAAACCACAGCTTTAGTACCTATGCATGACAGCTCTTATCTTTGATGCCAGAGCTGTAATTAACCAAGTGATTTATTAAGGGAAGGGGCTTTAGAAGAATGACTTGTGAAATACTGAGGCAGCTTCTTAAGATATTTTCCTTTGGCTTGCTCTAAAATTTCTTGAACAACTAAGAAACTAACACTTTTTTAAAGTGTAAGGAAGTCTAGTGGCTTGTGAAACTTGTAGAAAAATGACAGCTAGGTTGAAGTGACTCAGAAATCAGTTCAGAGATTCCTATTGAACTGAATATTTAATCTACTTAAAAAAATATTTCTTTGACTTTGGTTATTTTAAAAACAAATCCCAAAATAGTGTTTCACTTTGACCTTTTTTTTTTCATATGCCATATGATTTTTTGGCATAGCTACTGACAATAAAGCTGAAGAAGAAAGACAGGGAGGACTCCAGACTAACTTGGTGTGGCAGAAGGATGCCTTTTACAATTGCTTTGCAAATGCTTGTCTTGCAACAGTCTTGTTTGTGGGAGATTCTGGAAAAATAGCAAAATTACAAAACCAGAAGCTTTGTTCAAGTATTTCCCTTTCATTGAGTGATATCTTCATTAACTGAAGTCAAGTGCTTCTGTGGAAAGTATGCCAGTGTGTACAGGCATGTAGGAAAGAAAGGCTGAGGTCAGTAAATCATTTCTGTGGGCTTTGGGTATGTTCTGTTGATGGCAGTACTGTAAAAATGTTGATAATCAGTAAATTTCCAGAGGAAGAGATTTAAATTGCTCTGTTATCTTTAGCACGTAGTGTCCCCAGATTTCTGCTCATAAAGTTTTTGCTTATGACCTGGCCCTGAAGCATGTTCAGACCAGACAAGCTTTCTCTAAATTTCTAAAATGCTGTTGCAGAACTAGTTTTCTGGATGTTATTTGCTTGTTTTGAACATCTGGAGTGCCTTGTAAAATTTGGGGTTTTTTTCTCCAAAACGATGTAGTTCAGAACTTTAAAAATAAGTGGTATGTAAAGTTTTACTTCCAAATATAGGGATTTTAAAATGCTGAGCAATTTCATTTGGTTTCAGAGAGCTCAGTACTTCAGAAATATCAAATTATTTTTCAACCTAAATTTAGACACTTGCATTAAAAAGCTCTGATGAGTGTTCCAAATAAATAAGTTAATAGAAATTAATTATTACCCTAACATTTAGCTTTAAAGAAAAGTATTTTCAGTAATAAGAAATCTGGCAAAAAAAAATTCCTACAAATAAAGGTACTTTAAAATCTGAAAATTATTAGAAACCAGTGTGAAGACCACCTGGAATCATTTCTTGATGGAAATAAGTACAACAAAAAGCAAGATGGTAAGAGTGATCCCCAGACATAGTGGCAAGGCTCAAGTGGTTTTTCCTAAGCAATCAGGAGTTCTTCAAAAATTATAGTTTTGCTCAACAGAATGAAATAGAGGATGAAAAGATAAGAATTCAGAAATGTGGAAACCTAGGAAACATAAATAACCAGAGATAAAGAAGACCAAATCAAGCTTAAGTCTTCAATAAAGTAAAATCAGAAAACCTGCATGAAAACCTCTAAATTTGCTGAGCTGTAGCTAAGGAGAATGAGTCCTGCAGTATGATGAAAGATTTGTTCAATCTTCACCATGTGAGTTAATAGCAGATATATTTTATTGAAACTTATTCTTTATAAGGAACAAAAGTAAAGGATGTTATAAGATTAGGTGCTGATATATGGAGATACTGAAATAATATTCAGATATTTTTAATCCATATTGTGTTTCATGTGATTAATCATAACTTCTGTATTAAAAAATAACACCTTGAATAAGCTAACAGAAATCTAGTAAAGAACAGGATGGCATTTAAGTTGGATTTTCCTTTCAGAAAATTCTTCATCCCTCATTAGAGGGATGAAGAATAATAGGTTTTCATGGATAGGTTAATAGGTAATAGGAGAATAGGTTTTCATAGAAGAGGAACCGAAGTGCTGCACCATCCTGACTGAAAAACAAGAAAACCTCACTAAAGTGGGATTAAATGGTTAAATCTTAGTAAGGGCAAAGGTTAATGCTAAAGTGCCTCTGGCTTCCTCTCTGCATACATGTGTTTACATGTATATTTTTCTTGAAAAGTAGGTGAACACTAAGATGAAAAATATGCGGCAGGAAAAATGATCAAGGTTAGCTGGGATGAGAGATGACTGAGGGACTTGGAGCTACAAAAGCAAGCTAAAGCACAGTAGAGTGAGAGCTGAAAAATATCCTGAGTAATGCAAGGTAAAGAACAGGGAAAGAATAATTGGGAAAAAATAGCTTCATCTACTCTGGAGAAAGGAAGAACAAAGTATTATTGCTATTTTAAGTGGAGGTCAAAGTAAAAACAAATATTTTAGAAATCTTAAAAAAAAAAAAAATCAAACAAAACCAAAACCCAAAACCCTAGAATATACCAATTCAACAAATTATAACCAACTCCCAGTCACATTTATGAGTGATACTTTACTGCTAGAGAAGTAAGTGGAAGAAAATATCCTGCTGACAACTTTAGTGTTAGGAATTCACTTGTTTTCATTTATAGTTTTCCTTTAATCACAAGGATATTAAAGTTGAGGACCGTGTTCATCACGCACCTGCATGAGAACTGTGGTTACGACGAATTTCACCCAGTGGACCACTGGTCTGGTCCAGCATTATTATTCTTGTGAGAAAGCAAGCACTTGCTAAAACTCAGTAGGAAAACAAAAAAGGATCCTATGCAAACATGTCATAATTAGAAATGTGTAGGGAAGGTTTATGATAAAAATATTGAAATTTGTGG
This sequence comes from Serinus canaria, assembly GCF_022539315.1. Classification (NCBI taxonomy): domain Eukaryota; kingdom Metazoa; phylum Chordata; class Aves; order Passeriformes; family Fringillidae; genus Serinus; species Serinus canaria. Next base: position 34,669,749 of record NC_066316.1, read on the forward strand.
AAAAATGTATTAATCTGCCAGTCATTATTCATGATGGGATGAAATCTTCATTCACTATTTATCTATTTTTGGACTGAAGTGCATGGGTTTAATTGCATTTACCATATCTCTATTGTTTTATAAAACTGCTGTGTTTATAAATAATTGTGTAATTTAATATTTGTAAAGTGTGAGTTTTACAGAAGCACAGCGCCCTGGTAGCTGTCACTAATATTACCCTATAAAGCAGATAATACAAAGTGCTTTAATTTATTTTTAATGTAATACCCACAAAGCCGTAGGTGTGGAGCTGAATGCAAAGTCAGTGAGTCATTTCAGTTCCCCAGTGATTTGTATCATCTCTCTGTTCAATAATGATCCCTTGCCAGGCTGTTGGCTTTACTTCACGATATGTGGCACAGCAGACAGCACATAACAGAGCTCTCAGTGAATCAGCTTCTACCAGGGGGAAATGTGGGCACAGTTTTGGCCTTGATCTTGCCAATATCACAGCCTTGGCAAGTAAATGTAGGCACTACTTGGCTTTCCTCTAAGGCAGCCTTTTTTCTGAACAAAAAAAAAAAAGGAGCATAGCTAGCAGGGAGTTTGAGAGAGCAAAAATGTCTTGCATTTCAGCTTAAGCAAGAGAGAGCTCTCATCTTCCTCTTTGTCTTGGCGTTGCAAGAATAAGAGTTACAAGTTAAAAAAAAGAAAATGTAAGCATATGTTGCCACTCTCCTGCTTTGGGAAAGCTGGCAGTGCCCTCTAGAGAACCAGTTCCCTTTGGTCCCTTTCATCCCTTCAGGACAGCAGCGTCTGGTGCCAATCAGCAGGAAAATGATGCTGCTCCGCTTCTTCACCAGGTGAGAGCAGTGCTCTGTGGGAGGGGGCGAAGATCAGCAGAAAAGGACCTTGTTTATCTTAACATGCACTTCAGGCTGCAATTTCACCAGCATAGTGGCATCTACTGGTTTGCATTCCTGTAAAGTTTGTAAGAAGTCCCATGTGCATTTTCTGAACTGATTTCAATTAGTTGGAAGCTCGCTGTGTGGGAAACCCAACTTCTCATGAAGTTGAACAACGCCACTTGCAGAAGTCATGTTTTGCAAGATGTGTTTTGCTTCTAAAATTTTCAGTTTCTGCTTAATATAATATCTAGCCCACTAAAAAGGATTTTATTCTTTTTAGGGCTTAGAGGATGGTCTGTGGGGTATAATGTACTCTTACCTACCAAAACAAACCACCTCACTGGTTCTGAGGAGAAGCTTGTAATAGCACCATTTGTTCAAATACTGAAATAAAAGCAAAGCAGTTAATCTAAGAAGTTCTGACATACAAAAAGCAGTAGCAATAAAAGCTAATTGTCTGTTAGCTCCAGGTATATTTTTATTGAGTGTTTCAATCCTAGCCTAGAAGCATATATTACGAAAAGGCTCTGCAATTTTCACAGATCAAGCAGTAACTGGAGCAGGCTGCAGTCTCATTTCTCTCTTTACATTCCTTCCCAGCCCATCCCTCCCTCAGCTGTCTGCTTCCATTTCAAGAAGCTTTTAATGCCTTCCTGTAGCTATTTCTAAAGCCTTTCTCAGTGGCTGACAACCCACAGTAATAAGGTGATTTCCTGATATCCCCACTTATATCTAGTGAAGCACAGAAGTAAGGAGGAGGTTACTGTAGCTCATATGAAGAAGGAAGGGACAGCTCATTTTCACATGGGTTTGTTTCTTTTCAGTGACAGAAAGCATGTTTTTCTTAAAATCAGTAGCACATAATCAAGGTTTTCATTAATTACTTAATGTGCTTTGTGTGTGGCACACTTTAGACATTTCCTTGGTAGGCAGAGGGACCTGCAAATTTTCTGATATGTTTTTGTGTCTGATTTTGTTCAACACAGCCTTTCTGTCCAGGCATCAAGAAATTAGATTTTTTTAAGACGAGATGCCCCAAGTCATCTTCTGTCTTCTGTGACTCCATCCAATCTGGGTTTCTGTCAATGGAGCCTCCTCAGGTGTTCCAGTAATTTGTTTATTCACCCAGCGACAACAAAGCCACAGACTTCAGTGACTTTAAGCTCCAGCCCCTATCTTGAAATGTCAGGGATTTGGTTTTTCAAGTATATTTATACTAATAATTAATAATAAATCAATTATTTACTATTGCCCTCCAGTAAAGGATCATGACCAGTAAGACTGCTCACAAATGGAAAAAAAAAATATTTTCCTTTTTCAGCTATCCTGTAGTAGACCAAAGATGAGAAATGAGTTTTCCCTTTAAGAGACTCTTTGTCATAACCCACATTGATCAGCACTGTTGTGAACATACTGTATTAAGTTATTTTTATCTAGCATGTGGCAGCAACTTGTACATCACCACTGAAACCATCAACTGAGCTATTAAGAAGGAAGACACACTTAGTAATCCCTGCAGTTCTCACTGCAGCAGGGCTTAGTCTAGGTGGAGTTGGTAGCAGTGGCACTGAAATTCTGTGCTTTTTATTACATTGGCCTTGTTTCATTAGAATTCAGCATCCTTCAGGCTTCCTCCAAAATGTATACTTTGTACTTTGCAAATTCTGTCGGCTGTTGTGGGTGGACTGGTGTGGCCAGAAGACCAAGTGACAGTGTTCACAGAACTGAGGGAAAAATCAATTTAACTTTAAAATGTAATCACTTACTGAGGCTAGAGATTAAATAATGGAGGCAGGCTCTTCTGCCTAGAATGACAGGGGGATCTGAAAGCAGAATAAGATACAGAGGGAAAACAGAGTAAGCAGCTGGAGTGAAATGCCATGTTTGTTAGGCAGGAAATCAATAGTCTTTGATGGACAAATCTTATAGAAACCTTTATTCTGGGCCTGCTATGTTTGGAAATGGAAACAAAAGAAACGAAAGCTTATTACTCGGAAAAATCCAACCTCTGGTTATGCATGTTTACCAAGCTGAAGGAGTGCCTGGAATCATTCTTTTGCAGAAGAAAGGCAAGGGAGGAGGATTTTGCTAGTGAAGGCTGAATATATACTCCTCTGGGAACAGAAAACACATGGATTTGATCACACCTCTTTTTCCTGCTTCCAGATATCTGTGCTTGCCTGAAGAACGCTACTCTCCCTGGGGTAGTTCAAAAAAACAACGTGGTCATTAACTTTTCCAAAGAGAGCAGAAACTCAGGCAATGCAGCGGCTCCTTATGTGGCCCTGGGGAGTCCCTGGTGCATCTCAGAGGAAGGTCATTTCAGGAGATGCAGCCTGGTGGGACCAGTGGGAAGTGGACCCTAGGGAGCAGCTGGATTGTAGGAATATGTTTTCCAACCTGCTTGCTCAGATTACAGCACTGCCAATCCCAGATGTTCACAAATCACAAGAAAAGCCTGAGAAAGGCCTGAGGTAGGTTAAAAACTTAAAACTCAGATTTTAAAACTAAAATAAGTTTAGGGTGTGGTTTATTACCTTCAGATTTCTTAGCCTTTAGGGTCCACTTGAGTCGTGTTTTTAAGTTTCTCTTTGCTACCATGAGGTCTAGGAAACTTACTTAAAACCATAAGCCAAGATTCTCACCTAATCATTTGGCTGTGGAAGCTGAAAAATACAAACTTATGAGAGGTGCAGCACTGGCTGATGGGGCCATACATATGGCAAATACTTGGGAAAGAGTATTCTCTCAGAGAGGGAAGGGAGACATCCTGGAAAGGGAGTGCAGCAAAAAGGCCTGGGAGTTCAGTGGGGATAAATGTTGAGAGAAAAGCAGGGGGACATGGGGTTGTGGGGAAAGTGAAGCTGAACATACCAAATTCAAATTTGCAAAGGAGATGGGAAAGTGTTTTCTACAATGAACCCCATCAGTTAACCCCTGTGATTTCTGTTTACAGTGAAAGCAAATTTGGTGAATTTGATTTCTCACAGAGACTCTTTGATTGATTTATAGAGACCATATGCCAGCATAAGAATGTCACCAGCTCAAGGGAGGTGATCCTGCCCCTGTGCCCAGCCCTGGTGAGGCACATCTGGAGTGCCGAGTTCAGTTCTGGCTCCTCAGGACAAGAGAGACATGGAGCCCCTGGAGTGGCTCCAGTGCAGGGTAACAAAGATGACTGAGGCACTGGAGCATCTCTCTAATGAGGAAAGGCTGGGGGAGCTGGGCCTGTTCAGCCTCCAGAAGAGGCACTGAGAGGGGACCTCATCCATGTCTGTGAGCATCTGGAGGGAGGTGCCAGGAGGATGGAGCCAGACTCTGCTCTGTGGTGCCAAGCAATAGGACAGGAGGCAATGGGCAGAAACTGATGCACAGGAAGTTCCACCTGAACATGAGGAAGAACTTTACTGTGCAGGTGACAGGGACAGACTACCCAGAGGAGTTGTAGAATCTCCCACACTGGAGATATTCAAGAACCATCTGGACACAATCCCATGCCACATGCTCTAGGTCAACCCTGTTGGAGGAAGGAGGTTTGCCCAGGTGACCCACTGTGGTCCCTTCCATCCTTGCCCATTCCAGGTTTCTGTGGTTCTGTAATAGTTACTCAGAGAAGTGGGTGCTTGGTCTGAGCTGAGGATGATGAGTGACAAGTCCAGATTGAAACTAACTGTTAAGGAGGTGACCTGTGGCAGCCCTAACTTAGCTTGTCAGCATAATAATACTGTAGAAACCAGTCTCTCTAGAGCCTAAAGAAAGACAAAGAGCAACTGGAGTGAAAAGATGATACAGTTTTAAGGTCATGAACATTTACATTTCTCAATCTTTTAAAACACCAAGTCAAGAAAGGAGTGCATGAGGGTGTTGAGAGCTGTGAGTTAGCCTTAGCTGTGGGGTGCTTGCAGATGCAGTGCAGAAGTGTAGACAAGGCTGCCTGGCAGTTCAAGCACAAGATGAAGATTTCAGGAATTGCACAGTGAGGATACTCCATGTGACTAGAGCTCTAGGTGAATGTAGGGAGCTATGTAGGCAGACTTGAATCACTCTTCCATGTCCTTGACTGTGGAGCGAAGAAATGGCACAAAACATTCCATGAGGGGCTTTCCCAACAATTCAGCCATCCCTACCTCCTACCAGAAACCCCTTGGCTGAATGCAGAAACTGCAGTTGCATTTCTGCATGCTCTGTGGGCTACTTGTTCTACCCAGTGTTAGGCATATAACTTAGCAGACTGGTCTATGAGAGGTGGAAGAAATAAGGTGTTGCAAGTGGTGAATGCAGGTGCAGCCTTCTGTCTCCTCTTGCAGTGTGGTGGCACATGGGCTCTAGCTGGACACTTCAGACAGCCACGTCTGGGTGTGCAAACACCCTTTTTCTCTGTCCAGCAGCATCCTTGGGGGGCTCATGGTATACAGGCTTGGAAGTTCTGTTCTGTCTTGCACATTGTTGAAAAAGATTATTCTCAAAAAAAAAAAAAAATTCAAAAGGAAGCAGAGCTTTTTCCCTCACCCCTCAATAACTACTGCATTGGATGATGCTTTTGTTATGCTTACAGCTGTACTGAGCAACTCCTTGCTGCACTGAGAGCTAGCTGGTACTTTGGGCTGGCTAGCTCATACTCACCCGTGCCTTCAAAGACTCTGCAGTGATGCTGCATACTGAAAAAATTGTGCAGATTAGGCACTTTTGAAAATCCCATTTCAAGGATCAGTTCAATATATTTTGTTAAAAAACTTGAAGTAAAATAGAACCATGAAATCAAAGCCAATCTAGCATTAATATTCCACGAAAGTAAAAGTGGAGCATTACAGACATCAAATCAAAATCAAGTCAACAAATTGACTGCGGCACCGGATCAGAATGAAACTAAATTGCCAACTTGATGAAAACGCACAATGTTTATGAACTCAAACAATCTATGGAAGTAGAGTCTATTTAGCCAGGAATTTCAAAAAGCACATTTTCCCAGAGCCAGACAGAAATGTAGCACTGAGCTGGGTTATTTTATGGTGAAACCACCATTTCAGAGCCAATTATCCTTCTTCAGATCCTACTCTTTAGTAATGAGTAAATCCTACCCCCACCTTCCAAGTGCCATCATGTGTAGGACAGTCTCAGAAAAGGACAGTCCTGAAAAGCAGAAGTTTGTCAAAAGTTATTTACCAGAAATTGCAGATGACAATTTCAGGTCTTTCAGAATCAAACAGAAGCCCTAGAAAATACATTAAAGATCAATTTTATGCAATGTTATATATAACTTTAAAGCTTCAGGAACTTTCCTTCCCACCTCTTCTCCTTTTCAGAGAAATTTGTGCACATCTGGAAATAAAAAGCTACATTTTAGCACTAGGAAACTGAAGAATATAAAAAAGACCTAGGTGTCTTCTACCTAACAAAACAAAGAAAAAGTAGATGACTAAGACAAATGAGTAACTGCACCTTGAACTCTCTTACTCCTTCACACTTGGCAGAACAGTGGTGAGAACTACAGTTGAAGAGGGAAATGGAAGAAGTCACAGTCCTCTTTGAAATCAGGGAAAAGAATTTTGCTTTAGGAAGACTTGTGAAATGCAGATGCTGCTGGCTGGTGCCAATATTCCAAGTAGAGAGAGTTTTTAGACGATCCTAAATTTCAGTCCTTTTCCAGCAATACAAGCTTCTGTCCTGAAGTCAAAGCATGTTTGAATTTTCAGATGTCCCTCAATCACATTTGTAGTACTTTCTTCCAAGGATGAGCTTTGCAATTTCGTATAACAGGGCTTAAATGCACTCTTACACATCAAGTATCATTTGAAAAAAAATTAAATCACAAGAATATTGTGCTTTGAAAGCCACAGAAATGGATACCTAATAGACCCAAATCCATCATATGGATACATATCACTAAATAGCAGGAGCACAGCTGACTGCTTTTGAGAGAATTTCCATTATCTTTGGTGGGGCAGAGGTTTCAAGACTGCACCATCTCATTATTCTATGGAGTGCTCTCAACATTCAAAAGAGTTTTTTTAAAGTAGCTGTTTGGGATAAATAAACTCCAGAACAACTTGGCAATAAGTGATGCTGATACTGCCTGTCAGCAAAATTAAGAACTGAAAACGTAGTGGGTGTCTCATCACCTCAGCTACATTTTAGAAGTTGCCGCCTTATGTCTTAGAAATGAGACAAACATCTTCTCAGCTGGAATCTCTGTCTTCATATGCTTTATACAACAATCTTTATCAATATGAAATTTAACATGAAATCTTACATTTTATATGCACTCTGCATATAAGCTATTTTTTAAAAACTGTATTTTAATCTCATATTTTCATATTATCGTTTCTGAATTTGTTATCATTCCTGATCCTCTTGACTTTTATTGCCAGAGTCAGTGCTAGATGTTAAAATGCCAAAGGACCAACACATGATCAAAAGGGCAGTTTCAGGTTCCTCCTGAAACCTACTGAATTGACATCATGTGTGCCCAATTTTCAAATGTAAAGTCCTAATTTTTTTTCCATTTTTATTCGGTATGGTAGACAACATTCTGTCAAAACTGTGGAAGAAATTGTGCAGTTCAAGTTCTCCCCCTTCTAGCCAGTGTGAGTGTGCACACACTTGCTCTCCCTTTCAACAAATTGTTACACCATTGGACCATGGCTCTTGTCTGTGCAAATGGGGTGACAACAATTTATCTCATAGGAACCACTGATTTAATATTTGATATTTAAGGCATTGTGTATTTTCCATTTTATTAAGAATAAAATTAATGTTTAGATTTTAACTTCTTTTTTTTTCTCCCAGTGGATATATATATATATGTGTGTGTGTGTGTATGTGTGTGTGTGTGTGTGTGTGTGTGTGTGTGTGTGTATTTTTTTTTCAAAACTGTGTACAACACCAGGAGGAGGGTGACTGAAGAACTGTAAGGAGAACTTATGCCCAAGTAAGAGTAGCTGAAGGAGAATAAACTTTGGGTCAGTAATTTTCATTTTGATTAAGTTCCTTCAGAGTTAAGAAAGTGTGAGGTTTTCTTTATTTCTTTAAGTGAAAACTCAAGAATAAAGTGGGACAGGAAAAGAGAAGCCTGCTTTGACAGATCTTTTGATTATGATAAATTTTATCAAAATTTAACTTCCACACTGAAGCTCTTAAGCTGAGTTTACTATTGAATTTAAGTTAGAATGCACTGGAATGTTACAAAATTTTAAATATAAAACCATCTCCAGTTTAGAGAACCCACAATCTGGAATTATTTTGAGGGAAAAAGGGCAAGATTCTGAGATAACATCTGAGATAATTGGAAGTTTAGGATTGTTTCCAACTCCAGAACACCATTTTTATATTTTAATAAACCTTGAGTTGGTCTCTTGCTTTGTAGAGCTTAGCTGAAAAAAAACCCCAAACAAAACACAAAACAGTGCCCATATTGAGTCTTAAGGATACAAACATGATGCTGTTATTTCTCATGCACAAAAGTTTGCATAGGAAATTGCATAAAATGCTATGTATAAAGTGTATAAAATGCTTGTTCAAAAATAGTTTTCTATAAGGGAACATACTAAGCATAAATAGAGAGCAGCAAGTTAAATTGGAGCTTTCAGGTTAGTTTTTTTTGGAATGAATTTCCGCTGTGGCAGAAAGGCAGCTGAGATGAATGTTAAAGTGACTGGGTGCAAGCTCTCTTCTCAGTCTGTGATCCCAGAGATCACAAACTAAAAAAATGGAATCACATTGTAAGCCCTCAAAACCTTTTCCTAAAACTGCAATTATGTTGCATATTTTAGTAAATGCGGAATCCCTGTAATATGTACCTCTAATGAATGCAAAGGCTAATTCCAGTGCTTTCTTCCAAACAGAAAATATTTCCTGTCTATTTAATAGCAGTATTCAGCAGATATTTACATCAGTTGATGCTTGTTCCACACTGGCTGCAGAGAGGTCTGGGACTGATTTTTGTTACTTTCAATACTTGTATTTTTATTCAGCAGAAGGCATAGAAGAGATGAGCTTTCTTTTTGATGAGAGAGCTGTGAGTTTCTCTCAGAATTAAACCTCAGGTCTGGTTGTCTCCTGCTTCCTTGTACTTCCATTTGTGTAGGTGTTGCTCACCTCATCCTTCTGATCAGAGAAACAACACTTGCAGGAGTTATTCAAGCTTTAAAATATTTACTTAAGAGAGTTCTATACTGCAGATTCACAAGCATTTCTTTAGTTTGGAAGAGGGATGTCAATCAGCAGCACTGCCACTTTATCAACTGCTCCTATTTCCAAAATCACTTCTATTGTTACAGTCTGACAAACTACCCAAAGAGTTCAAAAAATTGCTGGCTGCAGGGGCTAATCCAGCTCCTTTTTGTGGTGTTTCATGCTTTCGCCCTGCCATGATTACTGTCCTATTTTTTTTCGAGGGTTGCTAAATCACCGGCTAATTACATTTTATCAAAGCTGCACATAACAGAGGAGTTTGTCCTGTGGCTGATGTACATAAAAACAGCCGGGTGAGTCAGTCAGTCAGTCAGGGCACAGACGTGCCGCTCCACCTGGTGCCTGTGTTAGCACTTATTCACACCTTCCCTTTGTTCTTGCGGGCTCCTTTTGCTTTTTACCGCACAGCTAGAACAGGTACTGACTGCTGCATTATGTGTGCTTTAATGTTTTTTTATTATTACTGTGGGAGAACAAAAACACTCATAGAGGTGCATTTTCTTTCTGGCAAAATTTCTCAGTAATGCAGTAGCTTCTTTGTTGGGGAGCTTGAACCTTGGAGAATGTGACAAAGATTACTAGATGCCCACTTAGTTTCCTAGCTGCTCAGGCAGTTATTTGGAAGAAATGAAAAATCCCTAAGCCTCCTTCCATGCTGGTATGAGTTCAACAGTCTGCAAATATCAACGTAGAAATTTACATGCTTATCCCTTGAGAAGTCTGTGCACATATGGTATTCTTTTTCAAATTATTTAATTAAAGCTCAAAAAGCACATGAAATCTGGAATGCTCACTTCCAAGAACACCTACCACATTAAACCAAACTCCACAGGTTGAAATATGGAGGGATTTTAAAAAATGTAATTTACTTTTCCTTTTTGTATTCTTCCCCCCTCTCCCCCAATTCCCTTGCCTCTAGTAACAGTGAGATACTTAAATTCTCTTTGGCAATTTATTCAATTGCACAAGTGAACCTGTGCAGAGATGAACCTCTGCAATACTGAAATATGGAGGTTTCTACCTTACATGTTAACTAATTTTTTTTTAATATAGAGGTAAAAGAACAGGTTTTGTTGTCTGCAGTCTTGTTCATGTTGGTAGGTAGAAATTCTAAATTTTCAGGTCTCAATGTGACCTGACAGCATTCCTTCTATGTTTGTTCAGTACTTGGCAGTTGAGGAAATACACAGCAAAGGAAGACAGAGATTACCCACTCTGGGGTAGGAGGCTGGGAATTGCCTACTATATTCAGCTGCCACTACTTGAAAAGAGATACTGAGCTTGCCAGAGCACACTGCCTGTAATTATTAAACCTGTCCATTTGATTTCTGCTTTGAACAAATGAGGAAAAGAAGAAGACTAAATCAAAGAAAAACTCCAATTCCTGGCAATGAGATCATAACTATTTTTCAGAAAAATGTGATTTCCTTTGCCAAGATGCTTACCTTGGTACCAGAGTGCATGGGGAACAAATCCTGGATTTTCACCAGGCTGTTTTCAAAGAAGCATGTGAGCTATTGCTGGCTTTGTAATGAGCACTCACAGCCTGCCGTGGGAAGGTTGTTCTACCAGAGCCCCTCTCTCTGCATCTTGGACATGGGCTGGCAGGTTACCATACAGTCTGCAGCCCTGTCTATTGTGTGCTCTACCTGGTGGACTACTTCTGCAATAACCAAACCAGCTCACAAAGAAATGGGCTCAAATTCTTCCATTTCACACGTGGATTCCATAACTTCTGTCTTGTGCTGTCTTTCATGCATGGTCAGAAAGGATCAATGTTTTTCAGGTTCAGGCTTTATAACTCAAGTGTGTTTTTAAAGAGAAAAAATGGAGCCGTGTAGCCACATGTGCTCTAGCCAAAACTGCTCCTGATGATCATATGGACATTGGCTTGAAACAGATGATAACGTAACTATGGTAGCCCACAGCCAAGGTCTTGCCAAGCCTTTGGCTCCCTGGGCAGCTGCAGAGCTTGGGCAGCTTGGTGCCATGGCTGCCTGCCCAGCAGTGCTTCAAACAGGGATCTAAAGGCATCCTCCATTATGGCACACACAGGCTTTTGTCACAAGCAAGTAACAAAATCTCAAACTACGTTTGTAGGGTTATATCCATAAATACCAGAAAATGCAAGTCATTGCAATATCGTATTTCCACAGGATACCTCATTCGCCCTGCCTTGTTTTCCCTCTCAAAGTGTCCCTCTGGAAAATATGCAGCTAATTGCTTCTTGTCAAATTACTGGGGAACTTTGAATGTCTCAGGCAATTAACAGAAGTTTCATTTTGATTACTTTGTGCAAGTTTTGCACAGAAACGACGCTCTGAAGACTCGTTTTAGGGAGAACACTCTTATATCAATGTAGGTGGCAATTTCTGTCTGATACAGTAACTTTTGGTTTCAGTGACGAAAACTCCAGGACTGCCTCTTCCAGCAGTGAGATCTGATGATTCTTAAAATGGGGGACCCTTAAACTGGGATGTGAGAGGTAAATAATTACCTTTATTTATAAACAGTGCTAATTGTAGAAGTAAAGGAGCCATTGAAAGCTGTAAACAGAGGGTTCTACCACTTCTTTTCTGATTCTGTGCTCCAAAGCCAGACAGACCCATATGGTTGAAGGAACCTGGCAGTGAAAAACGCTGTTCTACAACATTCACCTGAAAGTGACAGCCCAGAGAAAAAATAGGTTTGAACTTGCATCAGCAGTCCTTGGATTATTTTCATGTGAATGGCAGAGTGAAATAATTTGTGATTGCAGATAATGCATGAAGCAATTACCAGAAATATGGTATTTTGGCCCAAGGAAATTCGTGTTCAGGCAATAATTTCAAATGTTTTAAATTCTACACTTCTGTAGTAGGTGACACAAAATCCTTTTTTGGTAATGATTATATCACTAAGTCTGTCCTTGCATGCCCTTCCTTGTTAGCTATTCAAGCATTAAAAAGATTTATTAACCTTGTCTTAGTTTCAGTAGCCTCTTTTTTTCTACTTTTTTAGTTTGCAGTATTTGACATGCAAAATATTATGGTTTTTTAAACCAAGGGCTCCAAGTAATAGGCTACTGCATTTAAGAATAAATAGGTGGTTTTACTCTTCTCACTTGGACCTGAAAAGTGTGTACAGTTACAGAAACCCAAATATTTCCATTCTTGGTCAGCCTAGTCCAGCTACGAACATAAAGCTGATAATATCAGATGTTCCAGAGATATAAGCAAGATATTTCAAGGTAAACAATATTAGGCAATCAGTTCTTTAACATTACACTAAGAATAATGTGTAGATATTTATTCTGAATTCCTTTTAAACCTATCCAATGACTTAGTGAAAATTTGACAATTTAAATTATTAAATAGACTTTCACCAAGCCTTGAAAGAAATTCAAGTCCAAAGGGGTAGCATCCTTCCTTTTTTGCACAGAAAAAAGATGTATTGAATTACTTTCTCTAAAATCCATTATTAGATATGCCTATTGCATATAATCTTTTTCATTTCTCTCTGTAAATCTTTGCAGTCTGTCATCTTTTGGATAGTCTTTCAGTTTCTTTATCCTTTCAAAGTATATTTTCAGAACCCTTCCTATATCTACATTTTTTTTGAAATAATATGAGGAATACAACATTCCATATACAACACAGAAAAAAAATAGAATAAAAATGTCAGTATTTTTTTCTCATTCTCTGTGATCTCTGCATTTTGCATCCTTTCATAGCTTCTGGGTTACACAGGTGACTCCCAGGTTTTTTTTTTTCTGAGTACTGCTACTTAAATTATGTGCATAATATTTGAGGAAACTAGAATCAAAATGAAACAAGAACAGAAATTGAAATCAGAAGAAATAAATGGAGTTGCAATAAATGACCAGAGAAAAAAAATAAAGAAATCAACCAACAGAACCCAGGCTTTTCTATTATTAATACCTTCTGGAATAAAAATAAATTGGCTTTCAGGAGACATGCTTCAAAACTTTTAGCTGGTGTAAATCTTTGAGCTATTGCCTCCATTGGGAGTGGGGAACCTGTGCAGGGACCTGCACTGGGCATGGCCATTTCAGCAGCTTTTCCAGCCTGAAGAATGACACATGTGCAGGAGAGAAGCAAGCTGCAGTTTGTCAGTTTGCAGGGAGGGGAAAGGCAGGAGCAGTGGCCTTCGTCTCAGCCAGGCTTTTACATGACTAGAGGTGGCAGCAGTCTCTAGCAGCAGGAGGGAAGATGCAGTGGGAAGCCTGGGTGGCAAGGGCTCATCTTCTCCATCACCATGGGCAGCTTTGGAACACACCCAAATGTGGCTCAGGTACAATTGCAGTGTTTACTCTTGAAGGGAGTAAGGGAAAATTGACATGCCTGAGGTTGTGAAGGTTTAATCAGTGCTGGGAGGGTGCAGCCCCAGGCTGTGTCCCCACCACCACCATCCCAGAGGTCACAGCTGTGGGCTCCTCACCTCGGGGCACGGGTGAGCCATGCCCACAGCTGTGGTGTGCTGCATTTTGGGGTGTGTCTGCAGCACAGGGCACTCCTGAGGCACCTTCTCCGTGAGCCTGAAAGTGAAACCTTCCGTGTTGTCGGGAGCGCTTCCCCTCCTGGAAGGACGGGCAGCCCCAGTCCTGGGGTGAGCCTGGTAGGCCCTGCTTTGCCCAGTTCCACCCTGATGAGCCGGGGAGCACACTGTGATCTGGAGTGCTCCTGCAGCTGGCCTTCATCAGGAAAGGAACTCTGATTTGGGGTCAGAAATGTGAGGTGGCCTATTTCAGTTTCAGCACCAGCCTCAGAGAATTGGGGTGAGCTTGCTGAGCAGCACACAGGGCCTGGCACTTTTCTGCTGCCCTTGGCAGGGCTCTCTGGGGTGCTGAGGGAGCTCCAGCAGTGCCAGGCCTTCCTTTCCTGTCCTGTCTGGGGCAAGACTGGCATCGCGGGGTGCAGGGGAAACCCTGGTCCCTGAGGCAGGAGGGACTTTAGCCCACAGACAAGGAGGTACAACATGTGCCTGCTGTGCCTGCAGCACATGGGAACAGAAATGTGGGAAATCACACACAGAATCACAGAATATCCCGAGCTGGAAGGGACACACAAGGATCATTGAGTCCAGCTCCTGGCCCTGCCCAGGACACCCCAAGAGACATACCGTGTGCCTCAGGGTATTGTCCAAACTCTGCTAGGCTTGGTGCTGTGACCACACCCTGGGAGCCTGTTCCAGTGCCCACCCACCCTCTGGGGGAAAATCCTAAACCTCCCATGACACAGCTTCAGGTCATTCCCTCGGGTCCTGTCGCTGGTCACCACAGAGACGAGATCAGGGCCTGCTCCTCCTGTTGTGAGGGAAGAGCCATGAGGTTTCCCCTCAGTTTCCTCTTCTCCAAGCTGAACAAGCCAAGTGACCTCAGCTGCTCTTCATACAGCTTCCTCTCAAGGTCCTTCTCCATCTCTGTTGCCCTCTGGATGCTCTCTAACAGTTCAATGTCTTTTTTTTTCAATTGTGGCACCCAAAACTGCCCCCAGCACTCGAGGTGAGGCTGCCCCAGCTCAGAGCAGAGCAGGACAATCCCCTCCCTTGCCCAGCTGGCAAAGCTGTGCCTGATGCCCCCCAGGACAGGGTTGGCCCTCCTGGCTGCCAGGGCACTGCTGGCTCAGGTTCAGCTTGCCAGTGACCAGGACTCCCAGGTCCCTTTCAGTGGAGTTGCTCTCCAACTTCTTGTTCCCCAGTCTGTACCTCAAGCGTTGCTCTGTAGAACACCAGGAGTGCTCCTCCTGCCCAAGTGGGACACTAGCAGGAGCTATAACAACACAGGCTGTAATACAGCTGTCTGCCTAAAGCCTACATGGCATGCCTGGGTCAATGTTATTTCATGACAACCTGATACCATCTGTAAATTTTCTTTAGATAACAGGGTCGAGAAGCCATTTTCCCAGCTGTGGGTGAAGGGCTGAAAATGCATGCACATATTGCTTATGTGCTATAGATGTGTTAAGTGCTTTTTTCCCTCCCAGGAATGATGTAGTGTGACAGGGTGGGGATGCAATGTTACTGTTAGTTTTACAATAATGATCTTTTGATATTTGCTCTTTAACTCTGTCACATATTTTTACTCCATCTTCAACAGGTGTTAATCTCTTTGCAGAAACAGCTGAGCATTTGGCTTTGCTCAGCTGTTTCTAATCAGAGCCAAAGGCAGTCCCGAAGAAATGATTTTTCTTTTTAAATGGTATTTTTCTTTTTAAATAGTCTGTGCATATTTAAAAAGAAATACTGCATTTCTGTGGCTCTGGCATGTCTTTCTCTGCCTCCATAATACCTGTTTAAAATAATGCAGAGCCAGCTGAAGTCCACTTGCCCAATTTTGCTCTTTCAACACACACTGTTGTCCACTGTTCAGGGGACAGACACTAAGTAGGGGAAGAGCCAGTCAGTGATCCTCCCCTTCATTCTGATTTTCTGCAGTGACCCAGTGGTCCCTGGTGGTCGGGATGGATGTGCAAAGTCCCTGAAAGATAAGATCATCTATACAGTGTGGTGCTGGTGTTGTGCACAGAGCAGGCAGCATCACTGGCTTTAATAAATGAAGGTTAACATTCAGCAAAACACCTCTAATATTCTTGGAAGTTAACCACATGGAGATCAAGGAATATATTGCATGTCTGCACTCTGAATGCAGCAGCTCAGGCAGTGTCTGTGCCTTGCTGAGCTGGCAGCTGACTCTGGGGGTGCCACTGCCTCCTGCCCCTGCCCATGGGTTCATCAGAGAGACCCTTCTAGGATGGCCTTTCAGGCTTTGGCCACTAGAAGAAATTTCATCAGGCTGCACCATGTGTTTATTGTCAGTATGCTGAATGTGTTTTGGTCCTTGAGGTAAGTAAGAATTAATGGATTTTATAGGTAAGTCCCATCAGAAATTCTGGTCCATCACAGGCTCACGTATGAAATTTCTGCATTTGAGGACCATGTTGCTACAAGAACAGTGCCTGCTCTAGTAGAGGGGTATTTGACTATCTGCAAATCTCATATTGCTTTACAAAGGAAATTCTAGGACATAAATCCTGGACATTCACAGTGAATGTCAAACCTGGAAGAAATCCAAACACATACTGCTATTAAAATGTGCATACCTGAGAAACACCATTCATTTGGTTTCCAAGGCAGAGAATGCTGGTAAGCAGTCAGTTAGGCATTCCCTTCTATTGATCAGGAGGTAGCCCTATAGAAAAATCCTGGAGCATGGCCATCTCAATGAAATGGTTTGAGGTCCTGTGCTCTGTCCCTGCCATCTGAAATGCTCCTTTTCCTTTTCCTTTTCCTTTTCCTTTTCCTTTTCCTTTTCCTTTTCCTTTTCCTTTTCCTTTTCCTTTTCCTTTTCCTTTTCCTTTTCCTTTTCCTTTTCCTTTTCCTTTTCCTTTTCGTAACCCAGTCCTGGTGGCTGCAGAGCCCTTGGCCTGTCCACAAGGAGCTGGGGAGAAGGAGGAAGCACTGACCAGTGTACAGGATGTCTGGCACTCCTGCCAGATCATGCTGAATCACTCTGCCCTGAGGCCTGAAGGAATTTCCCTGTCATTCCCCCTTACCAGGTGTCCTGCATATAAAACATAGCCTCCAGAAAATCACAGCAGGATAAAGTGTTGTATTTCTGTTACTTCTCAGTGTGACAGTAGTCCCTCAGGTTGGTCTCATATGGAGGCACTTACTGCAGCCCTGGCAACATTCTAATGGCTACAGCTATTTCTCCCCATCTAGGTTCCATATTTTTTTTAACTTTTATTTGACATATTTTAGAATCATTTCTGTAATCTTTGTGTTCTTTATTACATTGTGTTACAGATCTACAGTATTGTTAAAGAAGTCTATTTTAATTTTTGTTACGTTCTGTCACATGGGGCTGTTTCATATGAAGTGCAAGAAGGGGGCAGGCGGAGTATAAGACGCTCTCAGAAAGCTCAGAGAGGCAACTCAGGTGTCAAGACAAAAGACCTAATAAGTCCTGTAGTTAGAGGAGCAAGTTTGGTGGGCTGTGCTAGAAGTGTTGCCCAAGAGTTAGGGAATCAGTGCATTCAGTATCCACATTGGAGGAACCTGGGCTGGTGCTGAA
The DNA here is from genome assembly GCF_022539315.1 of Serinus canaria. Classification (NCBI taxonomy): domain Eukaryota; kingdom Metazoa; phylum Chordata; class Aves; order Passeriformes; family Fringillidae; genus Serinus; species Serinus canaria. The sequence continues at coordinate 34,686,900 of NC_066316.1, forward strand.
CAAACTGGTAGTTAGCTGCAGGATGGCAGGCTCTGTGTGGCAGTGTGGGAAGTACAGACCTTTGGGCAGGGCTTGTTTGCCCTTCACTGTGAAATCTGCTCTCTACTCTCCATGCATCCTCATTTACTCATGAGGATCATATTTGCTGAGTCATTAAGTCAGGTCTTGAAAGAACAGGGAGAGAAAGAAAATTGTAAGCTTTTGACAAATTCAGGAAACAAAGAACACAACCGGGAAAGCTTTAAAGAACTAAACAATATTTTTGTGTTTTCTTCTTTAAGAATTAAACTGGCCAATTAAATTATTTTGCTATATCAGTTTGTAGATATTAAACAAATAGGCAAGAAATGAAAATGTGTCTATCCAATCAAGGGTTTTTCAGCAGCATTAAAATTAATGTTGCCTCTGATCAAGTGCCAAAATAAACATTTTACTTACTATATGCTGTCAGAAAGAGAATTTCACAATTCTCTTGTTGTACTTGCATATGCTACGAAGAGAAATGAAAATTGAACACTGTGGAGAACACATAGGGTTACTATTCTACAATAGGCAGATCACTGGACAAATCAATATTGGAGTTTCTATTGGCTTTTTCCTCCATTGCAGATCAAATACAGCTATTAATTAGTGTTAGTTGTGGTGCTGCTGCCCTTTGCAAAATATACTCATTAAAAATGCTTCTTGGTTCAAATGGTTCTTCATGAATTGTTGTCAACTGCAGTTTACAAATGAGAAAGAGTTTGAAGCAAAAGTACATAATGTCCAAGAGGCAATCAGAAAATAATAAAAAGTTTTATCTGGAGAACATGTGTAGCACAGTAAAATTATTATACTCCAAGCCTAAACAATATAATGAAGAAAATCATTAAGTTCCTATTAGGATTTCCCACAGCAGCTCTAGAGAGTTGGATACCTTTTTTTAAAAAGTGGCATTAAAAAACCACACCAAATTCCCCATTATGGGAAGTTCATTTTGGGCCTTTTTGCACACACCCATCTGTGAGTTAAAAAGACGCCTTACCACACAGCCCTTTGTGCTGGAGAGTGCTGGTCCTGGTCATTCAACACCTCAGAAATGGGGCCGGGGGCAAATTCCCTGAAATCTGTTTCTTTACCACTTGAGCAGCTGTCTCATGATGGCTAGACACAATGAAGTGCTGTACATAATTATTTTATCCATGGCTGAATGATGGCCAGCTTTGCTGGAAAGCCAGCAGCTGTTTAATGGTGTGTAGTCACATGCTGTACCAGCTTGTCCAGGGAAGAGGTAAATACATCATCCAGCTGATGTTTTAGGTCACAGTTGAATAACCCAATCTGGAAGTGAGTCAGAACAAATAAGGCATCCTGATGGGTTCATTTTTACCATAAAGTCTTTAGTAGCATCAGGACTGCCCAGGTGATGCCTTTCACCCAGGTGGCTTCTGAGGAGTGCAGTGTCTCAGAGCAGTGTTGTGCTGAGCACTTGGCATAGGGCTGTTTAACAGCTGTGACATGCCTCTGAGTATCCTTTTGAGACTCAAACATTTCATATATAATGTCTTGCACTGTATTTGCATTCTTAGCAAGGCTCATTGCTCCATGTTTTCATAGTAAAATATGTGTTCCCCAAATCTGGTCAGTGCTACGGGGTTTATTAAACATTTCCCTGTTGGTCTTCCCAGGAAGTCCTGGAAGGGATGTGAGTGAGTCACACTACAGTCCTCTCACAGGCTGCTCTCTGTGTGGGATGCCAGAAGGGATAGGGCTCAGCGTTCCCCAGCCCCCAGAAGCAGGATGGAGAGGATGAGTGGGGCTGTTTGCTGCCCTGTAGGTGCCATGGCTCCGAGGCTGGATGCTGCCCCATTCCCTGGGCAAGGGGCCGGTGGTGGTGATGGCCTTGCATGCTCTGCAGCATAGCATGGAGTTTAGGACTGCAGCTACCTTTTGGAGGCCTGTTTTGGTTTGCTAAAACTATATTTTTTGCCTTTCCTAAATTCAGTCTTATATTTATTCACATGTCAAATTCTTTTCTAATGAGCTGTAGCATGAATGACATACATGAAAAGCCACAGTCCTCTGTCCCAAGAACTTGAACTCCATATGACAGCCAGTGTCCAGTGCTGCCATCCTCCTCCTTCCCTTCTCCTGGTGTTGTCAAAGCCAAGCACAGAAAGGCAGCCAGGTTTTGAACCCTTTTAACAATGTCAATCATCCTACTTCTAATAAAACTTTACTATGTCAGTAAAACCCAGAGGAAGGAAAAACCTCAATTTTTTCTCCCTTTTATTGCTACCTGTCCTGTCTCAAATTTCCTTCCAAAGTCTTGAGGTTTGGATTGTACTCCTGTCCTTCTGTCCCAGAAGGTTCTGGCTTTGAGGAAGGAAGTTAATTTTGGGTACCTGTATATGTGTTTCATTTACAAGGTGCAATGAGAGGCCCTGCTATCAGTTTCTGATTCATGCTGTCAGAGAGGGTCAAGTCCTTAACATGACAGATGAGTAGGGCAAAAGCAGGCTGCTTGAAGCTTATTAATTAATCTTCAACAAATGAATCTTCCTGAATAAAAAAATCTCCAAACCTTCTATTCATAGAGTAAGAATCATACACACAGGAAGTAGAGAAAGTCACCTTCCAAAATTGCCATGGATATGTAGCACCTTGTGATACAGAAACTGTGTTTCTCATAAATGATTTTTTACACTGGAACTAAGAAACTTTATATTAAAGCAACTTTAAGGCTAATATAAAACCTAGACTCATCTGTTCTCAGGAATATCTTTGAAAAATTTTGGTATCTTGATAATTTCCCATTTTTTCTTGTTATCAGCTCCCCTCCTTATATCAGAGTGTTATCAGTGTGAATAAAATGTCTTTCCTTTGAGAGAAATGGTTTAAAAATTATGATTGGTGGTTTAGCGTGACAATAAATGGAAAAAGACAATATTTAGCATGGTCATTAAAGAAAAAAATCATGTCATTTAAAGAATGCATTCTTTAAAGAAAAATGTTAGGACAAATGGGACAAATAGTCCATATTTTGCAAAAGGAACATTTAAGATCTTTCAGTGTTTTACACTAGTTGTCAAAAATACTCCAAAATAATTTATCCTCTTTCTTATATTCTGTGAGTACTTCCTAGCTCTGTGCTCCTGGTCCAGCACCCTGGATGAGAGGAAATGTGAAAATACAGGTTGTGTTTTATCAGTAAACAGTGCTGAAAAATTTTTCACCTGAGCAATGAATTACCTAAAAAGAATTTACTAAGAGGGTGTAGGACACTGCAAATGTTCATGCTGCTGTAGAGCTTCATGTCAGTAGAGGTATTAGGCTGCTTTTAATTGGGTGCTGTATTTCTGTGAGGGCTGTGAAGGCAGACCCTGTATTGGGATTGAACTCTTTTACATTAGCATAAAAATGGATGACTTTTGATCTCTTTCATGCAGCGTACAGAAGCATTTTCACAGAACCCAGAATCCAGTCACTGAATCACAGTAGCAAATAATTAGAAACGGAAATGCCCTGCTGGGTTATTGAGTTCTTTCCTCTTAAAATGCAAATATATTTCCTATGATACATATTTTTTCTTGTGAAGTTCACTCTTGAATCACGCTTCATGACCATTTCATCGTTTCCCTGTGCATATCATCCCACAGATTCAACTATTAAGTGCCTCACTTATGTCTCATTAATCTTGGTTTTATCTCTTGACTGTGTCCTTGTTATCATGTTCTCTAAGAATTAAGGAGAGCTGTGGGAAAATCTGTTTGCATGAAATGACATTTAGATTTCTCCAAAACTGCAAATGTAACATTTTTGAGGTTCAAATATGTTTTGCTAACCTTTCACGTTTCTTCATCCTTTGAATTTTTTTATTTCTGATCAGGACAAGAATCTGAAATAGCAAAATACATGAAGAAAATTATTCCTATGGTATTTTGGGAAAGAAAGAAAATTAGCATCTCATAAAGCCTCCCTTCTGTCTAGGTACTTTTTGAGAACCAGAAGGAAAATTAATTAATTTTGTGTTCTTCTGAATACCCATGAGATCATCCCAAGTAGTGTTTCATTTGGTGGGCTGTTTCCCAGGACATTAAATATGACCTATTCTTCAGAGCAAGCCTGAAAAATAGAAATAAGAAATATACATATTTAATCCCAGACATTACAAGTATTCAAAATAAACTTTATCCTCTTAGTTTGGCGATCCTAATTTGACATCATTCTTGGAGAATAATGATCTACTAATATTCCTGGATACAGTTTAGAGAAAAAGATAGAAAATTGCTGGTTCTTGTTAATTTAGTAGCTCGTTCTGTGCAAAGTAGCTGTATCCCTAATAAGTCTGTTACCTTAATAGGGAAGAATGACTGTGCCATGGCTCAGGAAAGGAAGTCCCTAGGCTGCAAACAGGCACAGGAGTCACCACCTGAAACTGAGAGAAGGTTCAGACAGACCTTGCCATGGATACTGGTCCAGTGGCATCCAGGAAGACATTGTGACCACTCACCAAGTCAGGCAATTACTAAGAATCAGCAGAAGCAGAGGTCTGCCCTGCAAGAGGATTGTGCACAGGGAGCAGAAGAGGACTCTTGCTGACCGCCTCATACACATTATGAAAAATATAACTTTATTTAGAAATCCCAATGGCTCTTCTGTAGGCAAACCAGCTACTCACTTCAGGTCTGAGTAGTGACTCCAAATTCAGGTCCTGTCTCTGAATTATTCATCAGTGCTAGCTTTATTTCTCCAGCTCCCTGTGAGCATTTAGTGATCCTGGAAGTAAGTAATTTGAAATGCCAAAATCCTACCTGACGCTCTGTGCAGGGGGCTACATTTCATCTCCTCTTGTCCTGAATGCAGCACCTCACCAAGGAAGTGTTGGGACACCAATTTTTGTCCCTTTGTCCAGCCACCCTTGATAGTGAACCAGATAAAATTTAATGGAGGTGATAATTGCTTTTTCCAGTCACTGTATTTTTCTTTTTAATTTCATTGTTGGCTAATGATCTGTCTATTTTTTCGTCTTGCATGTCTACAGGGCTAAAGAACAGTTCCTCAAATTAGTCCCAGCTGAATACATCAGCAAGTGGCTACTTCCTAGGCATTTTGTAATACTCCACAACTAATTAAATCTATTTCAGGAGATGTAAATCAGGAAGGATTTTTTCTTGTCCAGCACTTTAAAGCTCCATATCTGAAAACTTCCTACAAACAGGAAGGAAATACCTTTATCCCTTTATGGCCAATGAAGCTTTTTTTTTGATGATTTTTTTGGTTTGTAGCTCAGGTGTGTGCCTCATAGACCAGACTGACATTGCTATTCTTGGCCTTGCTCACAGGGACTGTCTCTATCCATGTTTTGGATACTTCTGACTTGTGGACAGTCTCTGCAAGCAATAGAGATTTTCATTATTATGTATAATTTGCAGCTGGGAGCACAGAGCAATTGCATGACACAGAAAATCTGTCAGACAGCTCAAAGTTCTGACTCAGGTGGTGCTTGACCATGACAGCTTTGCTTTTGGTCTGAACCCTGTTCAGACACTGAAAACATATAAAGCCATAGTAGTTGAAAAGTGATGCTCTTGACATTATACAAAATGGACTTCTACTTGCAGCTTCAAAGATGACAAAGTGTTCTCTGGTCCAGTAGTGGCTTTGACAGTTTTTCGTGAAGAAAAACACCTTGTTAGGGGCCACTGCCTTCTTTTTTCAGGGTTGTCCTGCCCAAGAGTGGAGAAATGGCAAACAGAAGAACAGACAGAGTTCATATCTAACATGACAAATCTATTCCAACCTTCCCTATTTCCTGTCTTCCCTGTCTTTTGATGGTTGGGATGTCATGCCACTCATTCATCATTTTTAGTACCTCAGTAAAGTAGCACAACCCCATGTGGATTTTGGAATCTGGAAGGCTTATGCAAATGTTGAAAAACTTCTCCAAAATGTTCTTAGCCCACACATCCCAACATGACTTCCACCAATATTTGGCATTCATATAAAGACATAGGTTCCTCTTTTGTAATTGATCACTTCAAGCTCAGGCATCCAAATGAGATGGGTGTTCTCAATAGATGATGGATGCTTTTGTGTGTTTGCAGAAACACAGTGGAAGGCTGCATTATTTTCTTAGTCAATCATTTGAAGGTGGAGAAATGAAATGCAAATTAATACTTCCATCTTTTAGGTGTTTGTATGTTTAGAAAAACTAATTGTGGTAGAATTCACCTTGATAATGAGCTATAACCAAAGTTTTCTGGTCATTAAAAAGTAAGGGAACTTAAGATATGAGAAGCAGAGAGACCAGACAACGTCAGCCTGACTAGGGAACAGAAAGTGCTGATGCTAAAAGGAGGAAAATTGCCTTTGTCCTCTAACTTAGCCAAGGAGAACCTTCTTCATCAGTATTTGCAAGAAGTAAGTCCATTGTGCAAATAGCTTATATTGGTTTACTGCTGTTTTCTTCCAGTTCTTTCTGTTCTGACAAAAGCTACTGATATATAAACACAAAGTTCTGCAGTTGTCAAAACTATAATTTCCTTTAGACCTTTTCCTGTGGGGCAGAGACATTTTCTTTCTTCTCAGATTTATTATGCCATTTAGCATCCCCTTGGTTCTGACAGTACAAGTGTTAGTGGAATTGTATTGAAGAGTGGATCAATGAGAGGAGAAGTCATCAATGGCAAAAGCAGGTCACGACTTCTCCGGTGACCCCCAAATGAGCAGGATTAATTTTGCAGAATCACCCAATGGGGTGATCCTGCTGAAACTAATGGGGAAGACAGGTTTTAATTATGAAACCATCCAGGAATACAATGAAGCAGCAGATTAGGTGGAGACAACCGAGAAGAGTTGGTGATTTTTCTTCAGAAGATACAGACAGTGAGAGAGAGGATCTGGGGTTAATCAAATCCTAACCAGCAGGCTGTGGGTGCTAGGAAGGGAGGAAAGCATAGAGCTTCTCACTCCTGGGGTGGGAAGGAGGAAAAGCAGGAAAAGAGAACACAGGAAAGCTGGATTCAGCCAAATCAAAGCCATCTTGCTCAGGGCACTTAGGAAGCAAATCTGGGTAAAAGGAGCTGAGGTGAGTTGTGTGTTGCTGACAGGAACAGTATGAAGAGCACAGCCACAAACCCTCCCTGTGCTAGGGCAGTGAGGAAGGATAATGAGAGACCCACTGGCTGAGTCATCATCTTCTCACTTACCCAAGCCCAAGAAACATTTTTACAGAAATTGGAAATA